>NC_070586.1:36633102-36638102 GCF_027409825.1 Scomber japonicus | reverse complement strand
ACTACACAAATACACACTGTATGTCCAAAGAGAATAACTGATTTAGTGATTAGTTGCCTGAACTTGCTGAGAACAGACGAATAAAGCCATAAAAAGTTATTTGTAATACATTCTCTTAGCAGAAACCATAGAAAGGTTGATTTCTAAACACAATTAGTTCAATGTGATGAATTCTGATATATCTGAGTGTTTTAGTGTATCTCCAAAGAGAATAAATGATTCAGTGATTAGTTGCATGAACTTGCTGAGAACAGACGAATAAAGCCATAAAAAGTTAGTTGTAATCCATTCTCTTAGCAGAACCCAATTAGTTCAATGTGATGAATTCTGAAATATCTGAGTGTTTTAGTGTATGTCCAAAGATAATGTAAGTGGTTCAGTGATTAGTTGCATGAACTTGCGGAGAAACGACGAATTAAGCCATAAAAAGTTAGTTCATTCATTCATCACATTGAACTAATTGTGTTTAGTTGTGTATATTGTTTGTGTGTGTGTATTGCAGTGTGTAGTTGTGTAGTTGTGTATAGTGTGTAGTTGTGTAGTTGTGTATAGTGTGTAGTTGTGTATAGTGTGTAGTTGTGTAGTTGTGTATAGTTGTGTATAGTGTGAAGTTGTGTAGTTGTGTATAGTGTGTAGTTGTGTAGTTGTGTATAGTGTGTAGTTGTGTCTAGTGTTAGTGTGTATTTGTGTAGTGTGTAGTTGTGTATAGTTGTGTAGTTGTGTATATTGTGTCGTTGTGTTTAGAAATTAACCTTTCTATAGGTTCTGCTACGAGAATGTATTACAACTAACTTTTTATGGCTTTATTCGTCTGTTCTCAGCAAGTTCATGCAACTAATCACTGAATTACTCATTCTCTTTTGGACATACACTAAAACACTCAGATATATCAGAATTCATCACATTGAACTAATTGTGTTCAGAAATTAACCTTTCTATGGGTTCTGCTGAGAAAATGGATCACAACTAACTTTTTAAGGCTTTATTCGTCTATTTTCAGCAAGTTCAGGCAATTTATCACTCAATCACAATATTCTCTTTGGACATACACTAGAAAACTCAGATATTTCAGAATTCATCACATTGAACTAATTGTGTTCAGAAATCAACCTTTCTATGGGTTCTGCTAAGAGAATGAAATACAACTAACTTTTTATGGCTTTATTCGTCTGTTCTCAACAAATTCATGCAACTAATCACTGAATCACTTATTCTCTTTGGAGATACACTTAAAAAAACACTCAGATATATCAGAATTCATCACATTGAACTAATTGTGTTCAGAAATCAACATTTCTATGGGTTCTGCTAAGAGAATGGATTACAACTAACTTTTTATGGCTTTATTCGTCTGTTCTCAGCAAGTTCATGCAACTAATCACTGAATCACTTATTCTCTTTGGAGATACAGTAAAAACACTCAGATATATCAGAATTCATCACATTGAACTAATTGTGTTCAGAAATCAACCTTTCTATAGGTTCTGCTACGAGAATGTATTACAACTACTTTTTATTGCTTTATTCGTCTGTTCTCAGCAAGTTCATGCAACTAATCACTGAATCACTTATTCATTTTGGAGATACACTAAAACACTCAAATATATCAGATTTCATCACATTGAACTAATTGTGTTCAGAAATCAACCTTTCTATGGGTTCTGCTAAGAGAATGGATTACAACTAACTTTTTATGGCTTTATTCGTCTATTCTCAGCACGTTTATGCAATTTATCGCTCAATCACTATATTCTCTTTGGACATACACTAAAACACTCAGATATTTCAGAATTCATCACATTGAACTAATTGTGTTCAGAAATCAACCTTTCTATGGGTTCTGCTAAGAGAATGGGATTACAACTAACTTTTTATGGCTTTATTCGTCTGTTCTCAGCAAGTTCATGCAACTAATCACTGAATCACTTATTCATTTTGGAGATACACTAAAACACTCAAATATATCAGAATTCATCACATTGAACTAATTGTGTTCAGAAATCAACATTTCTATGGGTTCTGCTAAGAGAATGGATTACAACTAACTTTTTATGGCTTTATTCGTCTGTTCTCAGCAAGTTCATGCAACTAATCACTGAATCACTTATTCTCTTTGGAGATACAGTAAAAACACTCAGATATATCAGAATTCATCACATTGAACTAATTGTGTTCAGAAATCAACATTTCTATGGGTTCTGCTAAGAGAATGGAATACAACTAACTTTTTATGGCTTTATTCGTCTGTTCTCAGCAAGTTCATGCAACTAATCACTGAATCACTTATTCTCTTTGGAGATACAGTAAAAACACTCAGATATATCAGAATTCATCACATTGAACTAATTGTGTTCAGAAATCAACCTTTCTATGGATTCTGCTACGAGAATGTATTACAACTATCTTTTTATTGCTTTATTCGACTGTTCTCAGCAAGTTCATGCAACTAATCACTGAATCACTTATTCATTTTGGAGATACACTAAAACACTCAGATATATCAGAATTCATCACATTGAACTAATTGTGTTCAGAAATCAACATTTCTATGGGTTCTGCTACGAGAATGTATTACAACTATCTTTTTATTGCTTTATTCGTCTGTTCTCAGCAAGTTCATGCAACCAATCACTGAATCACTCATTCTCGTTGGATATACACTAAAACATTCAGACAGTTCAGAATTCATCACATTGAACTAATTGTGTTCAGAAATCAACCTTTCTATGGGTTCTGCTAAGAGAATGGATTACAATTAACTTTTTATGGCTTTATTCGTCTGTTCTCAGCAAGTTCATGCAACTAATCACTGCATCATTTATTCTCTTTGGAGATACACTAAAACACTCAGATATTTCAGAATTCATCACATTGAACTAATTGTGTTCAGAAATCAACCATTCTATGGGTTCTGCTCCGAGAATGTATTACAACTATCTTTTTATTGCTTTATTCGTCTGTTCTCAGCAAGTTCATGCAACCAATCACTGAATCACTCATTCTCGTTGGATATAAAATAAAACATGCAGACCGTTCAGAATTCACCACATTGAGCTAATTGTGTTTAGAAATCAACCATTCTTTGGATGCTGCTAAGAAAATGGATTACAACTAACTTTTTATGGTTCAATTGGTCTATTCTCAGCAAGTTCATGCATAATCACTGATTTGAGAATTAATAATCATTTAGTCTAATGAAATTATGAAATTAAAACAAGATTAGATAGATAGATAGATAGATAGATAGATAGATAGATAGATAGATACATCGATAGATAGATAGATAGATAGATAGATAGATAGATAGATAGATAGATAGATAGATAGATAGATAGACAGATAGACAGATAGATAGATAGATAGATAGATAGATAGATACATCGATAGATAGATAGATAGATAGATAGATAGATAGATAGATAGATAGATACACATTTATGTTTGTGTGTGTCTGTGTGTGTGTGTGTGTGAAAGTCTGCCAGGTGCCTTTCAAAGTAAATATTTGAGAATTAATAATCATTTAGTGTAATTAAATTAATATAAATATATAGATGAGATAGATAGATAGATAGATAGATAGATAGATAGATAGATAGATAGATAGATAGATAGATAGATAGATAGATAGATAGATAGATAGATAGATAGATAGATAGATCCATTAATAGATAGATAGATAGATAGATAGACAGATAGATAGATAGACAGATAGATAGATAGATAGATAGATATATAGATAGACAGAGAGATAGATACATCGATAGATAGATAGATAGATAGATAGATAGATAGATAGATAGATACATCAATAGATAGATAGATAGATAGATAGATAGATAGATAGATAGATAGATAGATAGACAGATAGATACATCAATAGATAGATAGATAGATAGATAGATAGATAGATAGATAGATAGATAGATAGATAGATAGATAGGTAGATAGATAGATAGATAGATAGTTAGATATATATAGATAGATAGATAGGTAGATAGATAGATAGATACATCAATAGATAGATAGATAGATAGATAGATATATAGATAGATAGATAGATAGATAGATAGATAGATAGACAGATAGATAGACAGATAGACAGATAGATAGATAGATAGATAGATAGATATATAGATAGATAGATAGATAGATAGATAGGCAGATAGATACATCAATAGATAGATAGATAGATAGATAGATAGATAGATAGATAGATAGATAGATAGATAGATAGATAGATAAAATAGATAGATAAGATAAATAGATAGATAGATAGATAGATAGATAGATAGATAGATAGATAGATAGATAGATAGATAGATAGATAGATAGACTAACAGATAGATAGATAGATAGATAGATAGAATGATAGATACTTAGATAGATAGATCGATAGATAGATAGAATGATAGATAGATAGATTGATAGATACTTAGATAGATAGATAGATAGATAGATAGATAGATAGATAGATAGATAGATAGATAGATAGATAGATAGATAGATAGATAGATAGATAGATAGATACACATTTATGTTTGTGTGTGTCTGTGTGTGTGTGTGAAGGTCTGCCAGGTGCCTTTCAAAGTAAAGATTTGAGAATTAATAATCATTTAGTCTAAAAAAAATAATATAGATATATAGATAAGATATATAGATAAGATAGATAGATAGATAGATAGATAGATAGATAGATAGATAGATAGATAGATAGATAGATAGATAGATAGATAGATAGATAGATAGTTTGATACTCATTTTTGTGTGTGTGTCTGTGTGTGTCTGTGTGTGTGTGTGAAGGTCTGCCAGGTGCCTTTCAAAGTAAAAATTTGAGAATTAATAATCATTTAGTCATATAATTTAGATAGATAGATAGATAGATAGATAGATAGATAGATAGATAGATAGATAGATAGATAGATAGGTACATAGTTAGACAGATAGATCGATAGATAGATAGATAGATAGATAGATAGATAGATAGATAGATAGATAGATAG
>NC_070586.1:36563102-36613102 GCF_027409825.1 Scomber japonicus | reverse complement strand
GAAATCCCCATTCATTTCCAATGGAGAATCATGCCTATTTTGTTTTGGGAATAACTTTGGGAAAAATAGGAATTTCAACACCAAAAGTCATAGCACCCATCCCCCGATCGAGCCGCATGTTTTGATGTATATATTGTCGGGGTTTTCTCAAAGCTGCGGGACGAGTTACGCGCCGAAATATGGCAAAAGAGAATTGTAAAGTAAACACTAGATTCCAGGGAAATTTTGAGTGCCACGGGGCTACTGCCGGGACGAGTACAGCAGAGAGTAGCACACAGAGCACAAGGCAGGAGCAACATGCACTAACTCTATGCACGACACTACAGCACTTTACACTTCACATATAATGTTAGCACACTACATAGTGTGTACAAAACACACACACAAAGACACACACACACACCTGCCTGGCCTTCATTTGAGCAGTAAGAGTGTCAATAACTGCCGCTTCCACTCTTAACTTTGAAGAAAAAGTGACTTCCACTCCTCGTTTGACTGCTCATAGTTTGAAAAGTTTACATGTTATGTTAAAACAGTTTAGTGTTGTGAAGAGAGAACAAGTTGTCCTTCGTTTTAAAGTTTGAATCACATTTCTATGTCCAAGTATAAGAGAGCTAGGTGATTCTGAAAAAAGATGAAATTTTGTGTTCAAAAAGAAATTCCCATTCATTTCCAATGGAGAATCATGCCTGTTTTGTTTTGGGAATAACTTTGTGAAAAATTGGAATTTCAACACCAAAAGTCATAGCACCCCTCCCCCGATCGAGCCGCACGTTTTGATGTATATATTGTCGGAATTTTCTCAAAGCTGCGGGAGGAGTTACGCGCCGAAATATGGCAAAAGAGAATTGTAAAGTAAACACTAGAAAATTCCAGGGAAATTTTGAGTGCCACGGGGCTACTGCCAGGACGAGTACAGCAGAGAGTAGGAACATGCACTAACTCTATGCACGACACTACAGCACTTGACGCTTCACACATACCCTGTATTAGCACACAACATAGTGTGTACAAAGACACACACACACACACACACACACACACACACACACACACACACACACACACACACACACACACACACACACACACACACCTGCCTGGCCTGCATTTGAGCAGTAAGAGTGTCAATAACTGATGCTTCCACTCTAACTTTCAAGAAAAATTGACTTCCACTCCTCGTTTGACTGATCATACTTTTAAAAGTTTACATGTTATGTTAAAACAGTTTAGTGTTGTGAAGAGAGCACAAGTTTTCCTTTGTTTTAAAGTTTGAATCACATTTCTATGTGTAAGTATAAGAGAGCTAGGTGATTCTGAAAAAAGATGAAATTTTGTGTTCAAAAAGAAATTCCCATTCATTTCCAATGGAGAATGATGCCTGTTTTGTTTTGGGAATAACTTTGGGAAAAATTGGAATTTCAACACCAAAAGTCATAGCACCCCTCCCCCGATCGAGCCGCACGTTTTGATGTATATATTGTCGGGGTTTTCTCAAAGCTGCGGGAGGAGTTACGCGCCGAAATTTGGCAAAAGAGAATTGTAAAGTAAACACTAGAAAATTCCAGGGAAATTTTGAGTGCCACGGGGCTACTGCCGGGACGAGTACAGCAGAGAGTAGGAACATGCACTAACTCTATGCACGACACTACAGCACTTGACGCTTCACACATACCCTGTATTAGCACACAACATATTGTGTACAAAGACACACACACACACACACACACACACACACACACACACCTGCCTGGCCTGCATTTGAGCAGTAAGAGTGTCAATAACTGATGCTTCCACTCTAACTTTGAAGAAAAAGTGATTTCCACTCCTCGTTTGACTGCTCATACTTTTAAAAGTTTACATGTTATGTAAAAACAATTTAGTGTTGTGAAGAGAGCACAAGTTTTCCTTCATTTTAAAGTTTGAATCACATTTCTATGTGCAAGTATGAGAGAGCTAGTTGACTTCGAAAAAAGATGAAATTTTGTGTTTAAAAAGAAATTCCCATTCATTTCCAATGGAGGATTATGCCTGTTTTGTTTTGGGAATAACTTTGGGAAAAATAGGAATTTCAACACCAAAAGTCATAGCACCCATCCCCCGATCGAGCCGCACGTTTTGATGTATATATTGTCGGGGTTTTCTCAAAGCTGCAGGAGGAGTTACGCGCCGAAATATGGCAAAAGAGAATTGTAAAGTAAACACTAGAAAATTCCAGGGAAATTTTGAGTGCCACGGGGCTACTGCCGGGACAAGTACACAATTTATTTCCAGTGTTCAAAAGTCACCCTGATCATATAACACTAAGTAACTTTTACTGTGGCAGTATTAAGTACATCTTACTGGTCAGTATCAAGTGTCACAGTAGATGTAAGCAGAGAGTAGCACACAGAGCACAAGGCAGTAGCAACATGCACGAACTCTAAGCACTACAACACAGTATGTACTCACACACACACACACACACACACGCACGCACGCACACACACACACACACACACACACACACACACACCAGCCTGCATTTGAGCAGTAAGACTGTCAATATAATTCATATGTATATATAGAGAGAGTATCAATACTAGCTCAGCCGCTACCTCAGTTAACTGGTAAAACAGACAGACAGGTAGAATTAGCCAATCACAAAAAGGTAGGTCAGTTCAGCCAATCACAAAAAGGTAGATCAGATTCTTCCCAGCGACAGGTTGCTAAGGTCAGCTAAGGCCCTGCGGTTGCTATGGCGATTTCAGGATCTGCCTTGAAAAATGTCTCAAAATTCTAAAGGATTTGGCTTCTGACAAGGTTCCGAACAATTGCAAACTGTGAGAAAACCGTAACTCCTGTCCAAAAACCGAAAACACCGTGAGAGACACAGAAGCCGGCAGATTCTGACAGTGTTTATTTTATTCACATATTCCTTAAAATGAGCGAGTAAGCTCAGTGTGAACACAGAGTGAGATTCATTTGAAAAGAGAAGACGATTACATTAGGTTTAATGGGGAGTGAGACAGGGATTGCCGCCGGTCTCGGCCCCCCCGTTTAAATTTTGTGCAGACCCCGCCTGTCAACTTCACATTTTATGAATCCCAACACCTATGTCTATATTTTGACAAAAAATTATTTGTCTCCTTTTGACGGTTTGGCCGTGAGCTCGAGTTAAAAATAAAAATGAAGGTTATGCATTACTGCTTCTCACACTCTAGCTAACTGCCGCTTCCACTCTAACTTTGACGAAAAAGTGATTTCCACTCCTCGTTTGACTGCTCATAGTTTGAAAAGTTTACATGTTATGTTAAAATAGTTTGTATTTTTCCAGAGAGGACAAATTTTCCTCCGTTTAAAAGTTTAAATCATGTTTCTACCTGCACGTATGAGCGAACTAGGTGACTCTGAAAAAAAGTGACATTTTGTGTTTTTTAAAAAAAATTCCCATTCATTTTCAATGGAGAAATATTCCCGGTTTTTTGGGAATAACTTTGGGAAACTTTGGAATTTCAACACCAAAAGTCATAGCACCTCTTTCCCGATCGAGCCGCACGTTTTGATGTATATATTGTCGGGGTTTTCTCAAAGCTGTGGGAGGAGTTACGCGCCGAAAAACGGCGGAAGAAGAAAAATAATATTAAGTATGGAGAAGATTAATAGTTGCCTCGGGCTTTGCCCGAGGCATTCCTCTCCAGCTTCTGGAGTGGAATGCCTCGGGGCTAGAACCCCGTGGCACTAACTAGAAAATTCCAGGGAAATTTTGAGTGCCACGGGGCTACTGCCGGGACGAGTACAGCAGAGAGTAGCACACAGAGCACAAGGCAGTAGGAACATGCACTAACTCTATGCACGACACTACAGCACACACACACACACACACACACACACACACACACACACACACACACACACCATACCTGCCTGGCCTGCATTTGAGCAGTAAGACTGTCAATAACTGACGCTTCCACTCTAACTTTGAAGAAAAAGTGATTTCCACTCCTCGTTTGACTGCTCATAGTTTGAAAAGTTTACATGTTATGTAAAAACAGTTTAGTGTTGTGAAGAGAGCACAAGTTTTCCTCCGTTTTAAAGTTTGAATCACATTTCCATGTGCAAGTATGAGAGAGCTAGGTGATTCTGAAAAAAGATGAAATTTTGTGTTCAAAAAGAAATTCCCATTCATTTCCAATGGAGAATCATGCCTATTTTGTTTTGGGAATAACTTTGGGAAAAATAGGAATTTCAACACCAAAAGTCATAGCACCCCTCCCCCGATCGAGCCGCACGTTTTGATGTATATATTGTCGGGGTTTTCTCAAAGCTGTGGGAGGAGTTACGCGCCGAAATTTGGCAAAAGAGAATTGTAAACACTAGAAAATTCCAGGGAAATTTTGAGTGCCACGGGGCTACTGCCGGGACGAGTACAGCAGAGAGTAGCACACAGAGCACAAGGCAGTAGGAACATGCACTAACTCTATGCACGACACTACAGCACACACACACACACACACACACACCTGTCTGGCCTGCATTTGAGCAGTAAGAGTGTCAATAACTGACACTTCCACTCTAACTTTGAAGAAAAAGTAACTTCCACTCCTCGTTTGACTGCTCATACTTTGAAAAGTTTACATGTTATGTAAAAACCGTTTAGTGTTTCGAAGAGAGCACAAGTTTTCCTCCATTTTAAAGTTTGAATCACATTTCTATGTGCAAGTATAAGAGAGCTCGGTGACTCTGAAAAAAGATTAAATTTTGTGTTCAAAAAGAAATTCCCATTCATTTCCAATGGAGAATCATGCCTATATTGTTTTGGGAATAACTTTGGGAAAAATTGGAACTTTAACACCAAAAGTCATAGCACCCCTCCCCTGATCAAGCCGCACGTTTTGATGTATACATTGTCGGGGTTTTCTCAAAGCTGCGGGACGAATTACGCGCCGAACTATGGCGGAAGAGAATTGTAAAGTAAACACTAGAAAATTCCAGGGAAATTTTGAGTGCCACGGGGCTACTGCCGGGACGAGTACACGATTTATTTCCAGTGTTCAAAAGTCACCCTGATCATATAATACTAAGTAACTTTTACTGTGGCAGTATTAAGTACATCTTACTGGTCAGTATCAAGTGTAACAGTAGATGTAAGCAGAGAGTAGCACACAGAGCACAAGGCAGTAGCAACATGCACTAACTCAAAGCACTACACTACAGCACTTGACGCTTCACACATACCCTGTATTAGCACACAACATAGTGTATACAAACACACACACACACACACACACACACACACACACACACACACATACCTGCCTGGCCTGCATTTGAGCAGTAAGAGTGTCAATAACTGACGCTTCCACTCTAACTTTCAAGAAAAATTGACTTCCACTCCTCGTTTGACTGCTCATACTTTTAAAAGTTTACATGTTATGTTAAAACAGTTTAGTGTTTTGGAGAGAGCACAAGTTTTCCTCCGTTTTAAAGTTTGAATCACATTTCTATGTGCAAGTATAAGAGAGCTAGGTGATTCTGAAAAAAGATGAAATTTTGTGTTTAAAAAGAAATTCCCATTCATTTCCAATGGAGGATCATGCCTGTTTTGTTTTGGGAATAACTTTGTGAAGAATTGGAATTTCAACACCAAAAGTCATAGCACCCCTCCCCCGATCGAGCCGCACGTTTTGATGTATATATTGTCGGGGTTTTCTCAAAACTGTGGGAGGAGTTACGCGCCGAAATTTGGCAAAAGAGAATTGTAAAGTAAACACTAGAAAATTCCAGGGAAATTTTGAGTGCCACGGGGCTACTGCCGGGACGAGTACACGATTTATTTCCAGTGTTCAAAAGTCACCCTGATCATATAACACTAAGTAACTTTTACTGTGGCAGTATTAAGTACATCTTACTAGTCAGTATCAAGTGTAACAGTAGATGTAAGCAGAGAGTAGCACAGAGAGCACAAGGCAGTAGCAACATGCACTAACTCTAAGCACTACAACACAGTGTGTACACACACACACACACACACACACACACACACACACACACACACACACACACACACACACACACACACACACACACCAGCCTGCATTTGAGCAGTAAGACTGTCAGTATAATTCATATGTATATATAGAGAGAGACTATCAATACTAGCTCAGTTAACTGGCAAAACAGACAGACAGGTAGAATTAGCCAATCACAAAAAGGTAGATCAGTTTAGCCAATCACAAAAAAGTAGGTCAGATTCTGCCCAGCAACAGGTTGCCAAGGTCAGCTAAGGCCCTGCGGTTGCTACGGCGATTTCAGGATCTGCCTTGAAAAATGTCTCAAAATTCTAAAGGATTTGGCTTCTGACAAGGTTCCGAACAATTGCAAACTGTGAGAAAACCGTAACTCCTGTCCAAAAACCGAAAACACCGTGAGAGACACAGAAGCCGGCAGATTCTGACAGTGTTTATTTTATTCAGATATTCCTTAAAATGAGCGAGTAAGCTCAGTGTGAACACAGAGTGAGATTCATTTGAAAAGAGAAGACGATTACATTAGGTTTAATGGGGAGCGAGACAGGGATTGCCGCCGGTCTCGGCCCCCCCGTTTAAATTTTGTGCAGACCCCGCCTGTCACCTTCACATTTTATGAATCCCAACACCTATGTCTATATTTTGACCAAAAATTATTTGTCTCCTTTTTACGGTTTGGCCGTGAGCTCGAGTTACAAATAAAAATGAAGGTTATGCATTACTGCTTCTCACACTCTAGCTAACTGCCGCTTCCACTCTAACTTTGACGAAAAAGTGATTTCCACTCCTCGTTTGACTGCTCATAGTTTGAAAAGTTTACATGTTATGTAAAAACAGTTTAGTGTTTTGAAGAGAGCACAAGTTTTCCTCCGTTTTAAATTTTGAATCATGTGTCTATGTGCACGTATGAGAGAGCTAGGTGAATCCGAAAAAAGGTGAAATTTTGTGTTTTTAAAAAAAAATTCCCATTCATTTCCTATGGAGAAAACTGCCGGTTTTTTGGGAATAACGTTGGGAAAAATTGGAATTTCAACACCAAAAGTCATAGCACCCCTCCCCCGATGGAGCCGCACATTTTGATGTATATATTGTTGGGGTTTTCTCAAAGCTGCGGGAGGAGTTACGCGCCGAAATTTTGCAAAAGAGAATTGTAAAGTAAACACTAGAAAATTCCAGGGAAATTTTGAGTGCCACGGGGCTACTGCCGGGACGAGTACACGATTTATTTCCAGTGTTCAAAAGTCACCCTGATCATAAAACACTAAGTAACTTTTACTGTGGCAGTATTAAGTACATCTTACTAGTCAGTATCAAGTGTAACAGTAGATGTAAGCAGAGAGTAGCACACAGAGCACAAGGCAGTAGCAACATGCACTAACTCTATGCACGACACTACAGCACTTGACGCTTAACACATACCCTGTATTAGCACACAACATAGTGTATACAAACACACACACACACACATACCTGCCTGGCCTGCATTTGAGCAGTAAGAGTGTCAATAACTAATGCTTCCACTCTAACTTTGAAGAAAAAGTGATTTCCACTCCTCGTTTGAATGCTCATAGTTTGAAAAGTTTACATGTTATGGAAAAACAGTTTAGTGTTGTGAAGCGAGAACAAGTTGTCCTTCGTTTTAAAGTTTGAATCACAATTCCATGTGCAAGTATAAGAGAGCTAGGTGACTCTGAAAAAAGATGAAATTTTGTGTTCAAAAAGAAATTCCCATTCATTTCCAATGGAGAATCATGCCTATTTTGTTTTGGGAATAACTTTGGGAAACTTTGGAATTTCAACACCAAAAGTCATAGCACCCCTCCCCCGATCGAGCCGCACGTTTTGATGTATATATTGTTGGGGTTTTCTCAAAGCTGCGGGACGAGTTACACGCCGAAATATGGCAAAAGAGAATTGTAAAGTAAACACTAGAAAATTCGATTTCAGGATCTGCCTTGAAAAATGTCTCAACATTCTAAAAGATTTGGCTTCTGACAAGGTTCCGAACAATTGCAAACTGTGAGAAAACCGTAACTCCTGTCCAAAAACCGAAAACACCTTGAGAGACACAGAAGCCGGCAGATTCTGACAGTGTTTATTTTATTCACATATTCCTTAAAATGAGCGAGTAAGCTCAGTGTGAACACAGAGTGAGATTCATTTGAAAAGAGAAGACGATTACATTAGGTTTAATGGGGAGCGAGACAGGGATTGCCGCCGGTCTCGGCCCCCCCGTTTAAATTTTGTGCAGACCCCGCCTGTCAACTTCACATTTTATGAATCCCAACACCTATGTCTATATTTTGACAAAAAATTATTTGTCTCCTTTTTACGGTTTGGCCGTGAGCTCGAGTTAAAAATAAAAATGAAGGTTATGCATTACTTCTTCTCACACTCTAGCTAACTGCCGCTTCCACTCTAACTTTGACGATAAAGTGATTTCCACTCCTCGTTTGACTGCTCATAGTTTGAAAAGTTTACATGTTATGTTAAAATAGTTTGTATTTTTCCAGAGAGGACAAATTTGCCTTCGTTTTAAAGTTTGAATGACGTTTCTATGTGCACGTATGAGCGAACTAGGTGACTCTGAAAAAAAGTGAAATTTTGTGTTTAAAAAAAAAAATGCCCATTCATTTTCAATGGAGAATTATGCCTGTTTTGTTTTGGGAATAACTTTGGGAAAAATTGGAATTTCAACACCAAAAGTCATAGCACCCCTCCCCCGATGGAGCCGCACGTTTTGATGTATATATTGTTGGGGTTTTCTCAAAGCTGCGGGAGTAGTTACGCGCCGAAATTTGGCAAAACAGAATTGTAAAGTAAACACTAGAAAATTCCAGGGAAATTTTGAGTGCCACGGGGCTACTGCCGGGACGAGTACAGCAGAGAGTAGCACACAGAGCACAAGGCAGTAGCAACATGCACTAACTCTAAGCACTACACTACAGCACTTGACGCTTCACACATACCCTGTATTAGCACACAACATAGTGTATACAAACACACACACACACACACACACACACACACACATACCTGCCTGGCCTGCATTTGAGCAGTAAGAGTGTCAATAACTAATGCTTCCACACTAACTTTGAAGAAAAAGTGATTTCCACTCCTCGTTTGACTGCTCATAGTTTGAAAAGTTTACATGGTATGGAAAAACAGTTTAGTGTTGTGAAGAGAGAACAAGTTGTCCTTTGTTTTAAAGTTTGAATCACATTTCTATGTGCAAGTATAAGAGAGCTAGGTGACTCTGAAAAAAGATGAAATTTTGTGTTCAAAAAGAAATTCCCATTCATTTCCAATGGAGAATTATGCCTGTTTTGTTTTGGGAATAACTTTGGGAAAAATAGGAATTTCAACACCAAAAGTCATAGCACCCATCCCCCGATCGAGCCGCACGTTTTGATGTATATATTGTCGGGGTTTTCTCAAAGCTGCGGGAGGAGTTACGCGCCGAAATATGGCAAAAGAGAATTGTAAAGTAAACACTAGAAAATTCCAGGGAAATTTTGAGTGCCACGGGGCTACTGCCGGGACGAGTACAGCAGAGAGTAGCACACAGAGCACAAGGCAGTAGCAACATGCACTAACTCTAAGCACTACACTACAGCACTTGACGCTTCACACATACCCTGTATTAGCACACAACATAGTGTGTACAAACACTCACACACACACACACACACACACACCTGCCTGGCCTGCATTTGAGCAGTAAGAGTGTCAATAACTAATGCTTCCACTCTAACTTTGAAGAAAAAGTGATTTCCACTCCTCGTTTCACTGCTCATAGTTTGAAAAATTTACATGTTATGGAAAAATAGTTTAGTGTTGTGAAGAGAGAACAAGTGGTCCTTCGTTTTAAAGTTTGAATCACATTTCCATGTGCAAGTATAAGAGAGCTAGGTGACTCTGAAAAAAGATGAAATTTTGTGTTCAAAAAGAAATTCCCATTCATTCCCAATGGAGAATTATGCCTGTTTTGTTTCGGGAATAACTTTAGGACAAATTGGAATTTCAACACCAAAAGTCATAGCACCCCTCCCCCGATCGAGACGCACGTTTTGATGTATATATTGTTGGGGTTTTCTCAAAGCTGTGGGAGGAGTTACGCGCCGAAATTTGGCAAAAGAGAATTGTAAAGTAAACACTAGAAAATTCCAGGGAAATTTTGAGTGCCACGGGGCTACTGCCGGGACGAGTACAGCAGAGAGTAGCACACAGAGCACAAGGCAGTAGCAACATGCACTAACTCTAAGCACTACACTACAGCACTTGACGCTTCACACATACCCTGTATTAGCACACAACATAGTGTATACAAACACACACACACACACACATACCTGCCTGGCCTGCATTTGAGCAGTAAGAGTGTCAATAACTAATGCTTCCACTCTAACTTTGAAGAAAAAGTGATTTCCACTCCTCGTTTGAATGCTCATAGTTTGAAAAGTTTACATGTTATGGAAAAACAGTTTAGTGTTGTGAAGAGAGAACAAGTGGTCCTTCGTTTTAAAGTTTGAATCACATTTCCATGTGCAAGTATAAGAGAGCTAGGTGACTCTGAAAAAAGATGAAATTTTGTGTTCAAAAAGAAATTCCCATTCATTCCCAATGGAGAATTATGCCTGTTTTGTTTCGGGAATAACTTTAGGACAAATTGGAATTTCAACACCAAAAGTCATAGCACCCCTCCCCCGATCGAGACGCACGTTTTGATGTATATATTGTTGGGGTTTTCTCAAAGCTGTGGGAGGAGTTACGCGCCGAAATTTGGCAAAAGAGAATTGTAAAGTAAACACTAGAAAATTCCAGGGAAATTTTGAGTGCCACGGGGCTACTGCCGGGACGAGTACAGCAGAGAGTAGCACACAGAGCACAAGGCAGTAGCAACATGCACTAACTCTATGCACGACACTACAGCACACACACACACACACACACACACACACACACACACACACACTACAGCACTTGACGCTTCACACATACCCTGTATTAGCACACAACATAGTGTGTACAAACACTCACACACAAAGACACACACACACACACACACACACACCTGCCTGGTCTACATTTGAGCAGTAAGAGTGTCAATAACTCATGCTTCCACTCTAACTTTGAAGAAAAAGTGATTTCCACTCCTCGTTTGACTGCTCATAGTTTGAAAAGTTTACATGGCAGAAACACCAGGCTGGCTGACCCTGGACAGGGTGAGGTGATGCTGTATGTCTCCAGGTGATGAAGACAGGGTGAGGTGATGCTGTAGGTCTCCAGGTGATGAAGACAGGGTGAGGTGATGTTGTAGGTCTCCAGGTGATGTAGACAGGGTGAGGTGATGATGTAGGTCTCCAGGTGATGAAGACAGGGTGAGGTGATGCTGTAGGTCTCCAGGTGATGAAGACAGGGTGAGGTGATGATGTATGTCTCCAGGTGATGAAGACAGGGTGAGGTGATGCTGTAGGTCTCCAGGTGATGAAGACAGGCTGAGGTGATGCTGTAGGTCTCCAGGTGATGAAGACAGGCTGAGGTGATGCTGTAGGTCTCCAGGTGATGAAGACAGGGTGAGGTGATGCTGTAGGTCTCCAGGTGATGAAGACAGGGTGAGGTGATGCTGTAGGTCTCCAGGTGATGAAGACAGGGTGAGGTGATGCTGTAGGTCTCCAGGTGATGAAGACAGGGTGAGGTGATGCTGTAGGTCTCCAGGTGATGAAGACAGTAGGTTGAACATCATGCTTGGGTCTCTCATCAGACAGTGCAGCAGCTGATGAGACTGCTCAAGGTCCAGGTCCTGAATTATCTCCTGGAATGAGAAGATTGTTAATATTGTGTTAGTTCATAAATCAGATTTTATTATGACCAGATGCAGTTTTCACATTATATAAAGAGGCCAGTGTCAGTTCAGAGGTAATGCTGTTACACTGATGTAATCTGACCTTATTTCACAGGATAGGAGTATTTATGGAGGGAATTTATTTATTTAACATACTTACAACGAGCTGTAAGTCTGCTCATCTGTAGCTCTCTGGTTTCAGGCTCATTGACCTCTGACCTCTGCCTCTGCCTCTCCCCCCCCCCCCCCCCCCCCATGAACAGAGCTACACCATGATAGTACTGACATGTACATAAAATCAGACATATTACCTGTAAACTTAAATATAACTATAACTATACTATAAATAGATCACTGAAATATTAACAACTTTTCTTCTAGTTTTGCCCTAAAACACAGAACAATACAATACAATATTTTGTCCACAGTAAACATGAATGAATTAATCACTCCATTCAAATGACCTGACACAGTCACATTTATGTATTCATTTATTTATTTATTTAGTTCTACATTTATTTATTGATTGATTTATTTATTTATTTTACATCTGTATTTCTAAATTTCTACATTTTTTTATGTCTATTTCCATATGTTAATGTGGTGGGCGGTAATAACATTAGTCTTAAGTATGAATAAATAAATATGTGTTCTGAGTTTGACATACCACAGAAAGGTGTGTTGTTGCCAAATGTGAATGATTAAAAAATGCCAAATATGTGAAATTAGGCTTCAAAATTGTGTAAAAATCTGTCTCTGTTTCTCCCAAACACTGTGGGCATGCCTGCTGAGTTCACTGAAACCCGGCCCCCTACCAAGTGTCACGTGTCAATCAAAGTCATCACCTATACTATTGCTGAGAGCTTAACTAGGTTAGTTTACTAGGCAGACAGGTAGAATTAGCCAATCACAAAAAAGTAGGTCAGATTCTGCCCAGCAACAGGTTGCCATGGTCAGCTAAGGCCCTGCGGTTGCTACGGCGATTTCAGGATCTGCCTTGAAAAATGTCTCAAAATTCTAAAAAGTTTGGCTTCTGACAAGGTGCCGAACAATTGCAAACTGTGAGAAAACCGTAACTCCTGTCCAAAAACTGAAAACACCGTGAGAGACACAGAAGCCGGCAGATTCTGACAGTGTTTATTTTATTCAGATATTCCTTAAAATGAGCGAGTAAGCTCAGTGTGAACACAGAGTGAGATTCTTTTGAAATAAGAAGACGATTACATTAGGTTTAATGGGGAGCGAGACAGGGATTGCCGCCAGTCTCGGCCCCCCCGTTTAAATTTTGTGCAGATCCCGCCGGTCAAAGTCACATTTTATGAATCCTAACACCTATGTCTACATTTTGACAAAAAATTATTTGTCTCCTTTTTACGGTTTGGCCGTGAGCTCGAGTTAAAAATAAAAATTAAGGTTATGGTTTACTGCTTCTCACACTCTAGCTAACTGCCGCTTCCACTCTAACTTTGAAGAAAAAGTGATTTCCACTCCTCGTTTGACTGCTCATAGTTTGAAAAGTTTACATGTTATGTTAAAATAGTTTGTATTTTTCCAGAGAGGACAAGTTTTCCTCCGTTTTAAAGTTTGAATCACATTTCTACGTGCACGTATGAGAGAGCTAGGTGACTCTGAAAAAAGGTGAAATTTTGTGTTTTAAAAAAAAAATTCCCATTCATTTTCAATGGAGAAATATTCCCGGTTTTTTGGGAATAACTTTGGGTAACTTTGGAATTTCAACACCAAAAGTCATAGCACCTCTTTCCCGATCAAGCCGTACGTTTTGATGTATATATTGTCGGGGTTTTCTCAAAGCTGTGGGAGGAGTTACGCGCCGAAAAACGGCGGAAGAAAAAGAATAATAATAAGTATGGAGAAGATTAATAGTTGCCTCGGGGGCTACTGCCGGGACGAGTACAGCAGAGAGTAGCACACAGAGCACAAGGCAGTAGGAACATGCACTAACTCTATGCACGACACCACAGCACACACACACGCACGCACACACACACACACACACACACACACACACACACACACACACACACACACACACACACACACACCATACCTGCCTGGCCTGCATTTGAGCAGTAAGACTGTCAATAACTGATGCTTCCACTCTAACTTTGAAGAAAAAGTGATTTCCACTCCTTGTTTGACTGCTCATATTTTGAAAAGTTTACATGTTATGTTAAAACAGTTTAGTGTTTTGAAGAGAGCACAAGTTTTCCTTTGTTTTAAAGTTTGAATCACATTTCTATGTGTAAGTATAAGAGAGCTAGGTGATTCTGAAAAAAGATGAAATTTTGTGTTCAAAAAGAAATTCCCATTCATTTCCAATGGAGAATCATGCCTGTTTTGTTTTGGGAATAACTTTGGGAAAAATTGGAATTTCAACACCAAAAGTCATAGCACCCCTCCCCCGATCGAGCCGCACGTTTTGATGTATATATTGTCGGGGTTTTCTCAAAGCTGCGGGAGGAGTTACGCGCCGAAATATGGCAAAAGAGAATTGTAAAGTAAACACTAGAAAATTCCAGGGAAATTTTGAGTGCCACGGGGCTACTGCCGGTACTTTCCAGTGTTCAAAAGTCACCCTGATCATATAACACTAAGTAACTTTTACTGTGGCAGTATTAAGTACATCTTACTGGTCAGTATCAAGTGTAACAGTAGATGTAAGCAGAGAGTAGCACACAGAGCACAAGGCAGTAGCAACATGCACTAACTCTAATCACTACAACACAGTGTGTACTCACACACACACACACACACACACACACACACACACACACACACACACAAGCCAGCATTTGAGCAGTAGGTGTGTCAATATAATTCATATGTATATATATAGAGAGAGAGTATCAATACTAGCTCAGTTAACTGGCAAAACAGACAGACAGGTAGAATTAGCCAATCACAAAAAGGTAGATCAGTTCAGCCAATCACAAAAAGGTAGATCAGATTCTGCCCAGCGACAGGTTGCTAAGGTCAGCTAAGGCCCTGCGGTTGCTATGGCGATTTCAGGATCTGCCTTGAAAAATGTCTCAAAATTCTAAAGGATTTGGCTTCTGACAAGGTTCCGAACAATTGCAAACTGTGAGAAAACCGTAACTCCTGTCCAAAAACCGAAAACACCGTGAGAGACACAGAAGCCGGCAGATTCTGACAGTGTTTATTCACATATTCCTTAAAATGAGCGAGTAAGCTCAGTGTGAACACAGAGTGAGATTCATTTGAAAAGAGAAGACGATTACATTAGGTTTAATGGGGAGCGAGACAGGGATTGCCGCCGGTCTCGGCCCCCCCGTTTAAATTTTGTGCAGACCCCGCCTGTCAACTTCACATTTTATGAATCCCAACACCTATGTCTATATTTTGACCAAAAATTATTTGTCTCCTTTTTACGGTTTGGCCGTGAGCTCGAGTTAAAAATAAAAATGAAGGTTATGCATTACTTCTTCTCACACTGTAGCTAACTGCCGCTTCCACTCTAACTTTGACGAAAAAGTGATTTCCACTCCTCGTTTGACTGCTCATAGTTTGAAAAGTTTACATGTTATGTTAAAATAGTTTGTATTTTTCCAGAGAGGACAAATTTTCCTTCGTTGTAAAGTTTGAATGACGTTTCTATGTGCACGTATGAGCGAACTAGGTGACTCTGAAAAAAAGTGAAATTTTGTGTTTTAAAAAAAAAATGCCCATTCATTTTCAATGGAGAATTATGCCTGTTTTGTTTTGGGAATAACTTTGGGAAAAATTGGAATTTCAACACCAAAAGTCATAGCACCCCTCCCCCGATGGAGCCGCACGTTTTGATGTATATATTGTTGGGGTTTTCTCAAAGCTGCGGGAGTAGTTACGCGCCGAAATTTGGCAAAACAGAATTGTAAAGTAAACACTAGAAAATTCCAGGGAAATTTTGAGTGCCACGGGGCTACTGCCGGGACGAGTACACGATTTATTTCCAGTGTTCAAAAGTCACCCTGATCATATAACACGAAGTAACTTTTACTGTGGCAGTATTAAGTACATCTTACTGGTCAGTATCAAGTGTAACAGTAGATGTAAGCAGAGAGTAGCACACAGAGCACAAGGCAGTAGCAACATGCACTAACTCTAATCACTACAACACAGTGTGTACTCACACACACAAGTAAACACTAGAAAATTCCAGGGAAATTTTGAGTGCCACGGGGCTACTGCCGGGACGAGTACAGCAAAGAGTAGAACACAGAGCACAAGGCAGTAGGAACATGCACTAACTCTATGCACGACACTACAGCACACACACACACACCATACCTGCCTGGCCTGCATTTGAGCAGTAAGAGTGTCAATAACTGACACTTCCACTCTAACTTTGAAGAAAAAGTGATTTCCACTCCTCGTTTGACTGCTCATAGTTTGAAAAGTTTACATGCTATGTAAAAACAGTTTAGTGTTGTGAAGAGAGCACAAGTCTTCCTTCCTTTTAAAGTTTGAATCACATTTCTATGTGCAGGTATGAGAGAGCTAGGTGACTCCAAAAAAAGTTGAAATTCTGTGTTTAAAAAGAAATTCCCATTCATTTCCAATGGAGAATCATGCCTATTTTGTTTTAGGAATAACTTTGGGAAAAATAGGAATTTCAACACCAAAAGTCATAGCACCCCTCCCCCGATCGAGCCGCACGTTTTGATGTATATATTGTCGGGGTTTTCTCAAAGCTGCGGGAGGAGTTACGCGCCGAAATATGGCAAAAGAGAATTGTAAAGTAAACACTAGAAAATTCCAGGGAAATTTTGAGTGCCACGGGGCTACTGCCGGTACTTTCCAGTGTTCAAAAGTCACCCTGATCATATAACACTAAGTAACTTTTACTGTGGCAGTATTAAGTACATCTTACTGGTCAGTATCAAGTGTAACAGTAGATGTAAGCAGAGAGTAGCACACAGAGCACAAGGCAGTAGCAACATGCACTAACTCTAATCACTACAACACAGTGTGTACTCACACACACACACACACACACACACACACACACACACACACACACACAAGCCAGCATTTGAGCAGTAGGTGTGTCAATATAATTCATATGTATATATATAGAGAGAGAGTATCAATACTAGCTCAGTTAACTGGCAAAACAGACAGACAGGTAGAATTAGCCAATCACAAAAAGGTAGATCAGTTCAGCCAATCACAAAAAGGTAGATCAGATTCTGCCCAGCGACAGGTTGCTAAGGTCAGCTAAGGCCCTGCGGTTGCTATGGCGATTTCAGGATCTGCCTTGAAAAATGTCTCAAAATTCTAAAGGATTTGGCTTCTGACAAGGTTCCGAACAATTGCAAACTGTGAGAAAACCGTAACTCCTGTCCAAAAACCGAAAACACCGTGAGAGACACAGAAGCCGGCAGATTCTGACAGTGTTTATTCACATATTCCTTAAAATGAGCGAGTAAGCTCAGTGTGAACACAGAGTGAGATTCATTTGAAAAGAGAAGACGATTACATTAGGTTTAATGGGGAGCGAGACAGGGATTGCCGCCGGTCTCGGCCCCCCCGTTTAAATTTTGTGCAGACCCCGCCTGTCAACTTCACATTTTATGAATCCCAACACCTATGTCTATATTTTGACCAAAAATTATTTGTCTCCTTTTTACGGTTTGGCCGTGAGCTCGAGTTAAAAATAAAAATGAAGGTTATGCATTACTTCTTCTCACACTGTAGCTAACTGCCGCTTCCACTCTAACTTTGACGAAAAAGTGATTTCCACTCCTCGTTTGACTGCTCATAGTTTGAAAAGTTTACATGTTATGTTAAAATAGTTTGTATTTTTCCAGAGAGGACAAATTTTCCTTCGTTGTAAAGTTTGAATGACGTTTCTATGTGCACGTATGAGCGAACTAGGTGACTCTGAAAAAAAGTGAAATTTTGTGTTTTAAAAAAAAAATGCCCATTCATTTTCAATGGAGAATTATGCCTGTTTTGTTTTGGGAATAACTTTGGGAAAAATTGGAATTTCAACACCAAAAGTCATAGCACCCCTCCCCCGATGGAGCCGCACGTTTTGATGTATATATTGTTGGGGTTTTCTCAAAGCTGCGGGAGTAGTTACGCGCCGAAATTTGGCAAAACAGAATTGTAAAGTAAACACTAGAAAATTCCAGGGAAATTTTGAGTGCCACGGGGCTACTGCCGGGACGAGTACACGATTTATTTCCAGTGTTCAAAAGTCACCCTGATCATATAACACGAAGTAACTTTTACTGTGGCAGTATTAAGTACATCTTACTGGTCAGTATCAAGTGTAACAGTAGATGTAAGCAGAGAGTAGCACACAGAGCACAAGGCAGTAGCAACATGCACTAACTCTAATCACTACAACACAGTGTGTACTCACACACACAAGTAAACACTAGAAAATTCCAGGGAAATTTTGAGTGCCACGGGGCTACTGCCGGGACGAGTACAGCAAAGAGTAGAACACAGAGCACAAGGCAGTAGGAACATGCACTAACTCTATGCACGACACTACAGCACACACACACACACCATACCTGCCTGGCCTGCATTTGAGCAGTAAGAGTGTCAATAACTGACACTTCCACTCTAACTTTGAAGAAAAAGTGATTTCCACTCCTCGTTTGACTGCTCATAGTTTGAAAAGTTTACATGCTATGTAAAAACAGTTTAGTGTTGTGAAGAGAGCACAAGTCTTCCTTCCTTTTAAAGTTTGAATCACATTTCTATGTGCAGGTATGAGAGAGCTAGGTGACTCCAAAAAAAGTTGAAATTCTGTGTTTAAAAAGAAATTCCCATTCATTTCCAATGGAGAATCATGCCTATTTTGTTTTAGGAATAACTTTGGGAAAAATAGGAATTTCAACACCAAAAGTCATAGCACCCCTCCCCCGATCGAGCCGCACGTTTTGATGTATATATTGTCGGGGTTTTCTCAAAGCTGCGGGAGGAGTTACGCGCCGAAATATGGCAAAAGAGAATTGTAAAGTAAACACTAGAAAATTCCAGGGAAATTTTGAGTGCCACGGGGCTACTGCCGGTACTTTCCAGTGTTCAAAAGTCACCCTGATCATATAACACTAAGTAACTTTTACTGTGGCAGTATTAAGTACATCTTACTGGTCAGTATCAAGTGTAACAGTAGATGTAAGCAGAGAGTAGCACACAGAGCACAAGGCAGTAGCAACATGCACTAACTCTAATCACTACAACACAGTGTGTACTCACACACACACACACACACACACACACACACACACACACACACACACAAGCCAGCATTTGAGCAGTAGGTGTGTCAATATAATTCATATGTATATATATAGAGAGAGAGTATCAATACTAGCTCAGTTAACTGGCAAAACAGACAGACAGGTAGAATTAGCCAATCACAAAAAGGTAGATCAGTTCAGCCAATCACAAAAAGGTAGATCAGATTCTGCCCAGCGACAGGTTGCTAAGGTCAGCTAAGGCCCTGCGGTTGCTATGGCGATTTCAGGATCTGCCTTGAAAAATGTCTCAAAATTCTAAAGGATTTGGCTTCTGACAAGGTTCCGAACAATTGCAAACTGTGAGAAAACCGTAACTCCTGTCCAAAAACCGAAAACACCGTGAGAGACACAGAAGCCGGCAGATTCTGACAGTGTTTATTCACATATTCCTTAAAATGAGCGAGTAAGCTCAGTGTGAACACAGAGTGAGATTCATTTGAAAAGAGAAGACGATTACATTAGGTTTAATGGGGAGCGAGACAGGGATTGCCGCCGGTCTCGGCCCCCCCGTTTAAATTTTGTGCAGACCCCGCCTGTCAACTTCACATTTTATGAATCCCAACACCTATGTCTATATTTTGACCAAAAATTATTTGTCTCCTTTTTACGGTTTGGCCGTGAGCTCGAGTTAAAAATAAAAATGAAGGTTATGCATTACTTCTTCTCACACTGTAGCTAACTGCCGCTTCCACTCTAACTTTGACGAAAAAGTGATTTCCACTCCTCGTTTGACTGCTCATAGTTTGAAAAGTTTACATGTTATGTTAAAATAGTTTGTATTTTTCCAGAGAGGACAAATTTTCCTTCGTTTTAAAGTTTGAATGACGTTTCTATGTGCACGTATGAGCGAACTAGGTGACTCTGAAAAAAAGTGAAATTTTGTGTTTTAAAAAAAAAATGCCCATTCATTTTCAATGGAGAATTATGCCTGTTTTGTTTTGGGAATAACTTTGGGAAAAATTGGAATTTCAACACCAAAAGTCATAGCACCCCTCCCCCGATGGAGCCGCACGTTTTGATGTATATATTGTTGGGGTTTTCTCAAAGCTGCGGGAGTAGTTACGCGCCGAAATTTGGCAAAACAGAATTGTAAAGTAAACACTAGAAAATTCCAGGGAAATTTTGAGTGCCACGGGGCTACTGCCGGGACGAGTACACGATTTATTTCCAGTGTTCAAAAGTCACCCTGATCATATAACACGAAGTAACTTTTACTGTGGCAGTATTAAGTACATCTTACTGGTCAGTATCAAGTGTAACAGTAGATGTAAGCAGAGAGTAGCACACAGAGCACAAGGCAGTAGCAACATGCACTAACTCTAATCACTACAACACAGTGTGTACTCACACACACAAGTAAACACTAGAAAATTCCAGGGAAATTTTGAGTGCCACGGGGCTACTGCCGGGACGAGTACAGCAAAGAGTAGAACACAGAGCACAAGGCAGTAGGAACATGCACTAACTCTATGCACGACACTACAGCACACACACACACACCATACCTGCCTGGCCTGCATTTGAGCAGTAAGAGTGTCAATAACTGACACTTCCACTCTAACTTTGAAGAAAAAGTGATTTCCACTCCTCGTTTGACTGCTCATAGTTTGAAAAGTTTACATGCTATGTAAAAACAGTTTAGTGTTGTGAAGAGAGCACAAGTCTTCCTTCCTTTTAAAGTTTGAATCACATTTCTATGTGCAGGTATGAGAGAGCTAGGTGACTCCAAAAAAAGTTGAAATTCTGTGTTCAAAAAGAAATTCCCATTCATTTCCAATGGAGAATCATGCCTATTTTGTTTTAGGAATAACTTTGGGAAAAATAGGAATTTCAACACCAAAAGTCATAGCACCTCTTTCCCGATCGAGCCGCACGTTTTGATGTATATATTGTCGGGGTTTTCTCAAAGCTGCGGGAGGAGTTACGCGCCGAAATATGGCAAAAGAGAATTGTAAAGTAAACACTAGAAAATTCCAGGGAAATTTTGAGTGCCACGGGGCTACTGCCAGGACGAGTACAGCAGAGAGTAGCACACAGAACACAAGGCAGTAGCAACATGCACTAACTCTAAGCACTACACTACAGCACTTGACGCTTCACACATACCCTGTATTAGCACACAACATAGTGTATACAAACACACACACACACACCTGCCTGGCCTGCATTTGAGCAGTAAGAGTGTCAATAACTGATGCTTCCACTCTAACTTTCAAGAAAAATTGACTTCCACTCCTCGTTTGACTGATCATACTTTTAAAAGTTTACATGTTATGTTAAAACAGTTTAGTGTTGTGAAGAGAGCACACGTTTTCCTCCGTTTTAAAGTTTGAATCACATTTCTATGTGCAAGTATGAGAGAGCTAGGTGATTCTGAAAAAAGATGACATTTTGTGTTCAAAAAGAAATTCCCATTCATTTCCAATGGAGAATTATGCCTGTTTTGTTTTGGGAATAACTTTGGGAAAAATTGGATTGTCAACACCAAAAGTCATAGCACCCCTCCCCCGATCGAGCCGCACGTTTTGATGTATATATTGTTGGGGTTTTCTCAAAGCTACGGGAGGAGTTACGCGCCGAAATATGGCAAAAGAGAATTGTAAAGTAAACACTAGAAAATTCCAGGGAAATTTTGAGTGCCACGGGGCTACTGCCGGGACGAGTACAGCAGAGAGTAGCACACAGAGCACAAGGCAGTAGCAACATGCACTAACTCTATGCACGACACTACAGCACACACACACACACACACACACACACACACACACACACACACACACACACACACACCATACCTGCCTGGCCTGCATTTGAGCAGTAAGAGTGTCAATAACTGACACTTCCACTCTAACTTTGAAGAAAAAGTGATTTCCACTCCTCGTTTGACTGCTCATAGTTTGAAAAGTTTACATGCTATGTAAAAACAGTTTAGTGTTGTGAAGAGAGCACAAGTCTTCCTTCGTTTTAAAGTTTGAATCACATTTCTATGTGCAAGTATGAGAGAGCTAGGTGATTCTGAAAAAAGATGAAATTTTGTGTTCAAAAAGAAATTCCCATTCATTTCCAATGGAGAATCATGCCTATTTTGTTTTGGGAATAACTTTGGGAAACTTTGGAATTTCAACACCAAAAGTCATAGCACCCCTCCCCCGATTGAGCCGCACGTTTTGATGTATATATTGTTGGGGTTTTCTCAAAGCTGCGGGACGAGTTACGCGCCGAAATATGGCAAAAGAGAATTGTAAAGTAAACACTAGAAAATTCCAGGGAAATTTTGAGTGCCACGGGGCTACTGCCGGGACGAGTACAGCAGAGATTAGCACACAGAGCACAAGGCAGTAGGAACATGCACTAACTCTAAGCACTACACTACAGCACTTGACGCTTCACACATACCCTATATTAGCACACAACATAGTGTGTACAAACACTCACACACAAAGACACACACATACCTGCCTGGCCTGCATTTGAGCAGTAAGACTGTCAATAACTGACGCTTCCACTCTCACTTTGAAAAAAAAGTGATTTCCACTCCTCGTTTGACTGCTCATAGTTTGAAAAGTTTACATGCTATGTAAAAACAGTTTAGTGTTGTGAAGAGAGCACAAGTCTTCCTTCCTTTTAAAGTTTGAATCACATTTCTATGTGCAGGTATGAGAGAGCTAGGTGACTCCAAAAAAAGTTGAAATTCTGTGTTTAAAAAGAAATTCCCATTCATTTCCAATGGAGAATCATGCCTATTTTGTTTTAGGAATAACTTTGGGAAAAATAGGAATTTCAACACCAAAAGTCATAGCACCCCTCCCCCGATCGAGCCGCACGTTTTGATGTATATATTGTCGGGGTTTTCTCAAAGCTGCGGGAGGAGTTACGCGCCGAAATATGGCAAAAGAGAATTGTAAAGTAAACACTAGAAAATTCCAGGGAAATTTTGAGTGCCACGGGGCTACTGCCGGTACTTTCCAGTGTTCAAAAGTCACCCTGATCATATAACACTAAGTAACTTTTACTGTGGCAGTATTAAGTACATCTTACTGGTCAGTATCAAGTGTAACAGTAGATGTAAGCAGAGAGTAGCACACAGAGCACAAGGCAGTAGCAACATGCACTAACTCTAATCACTACAACACAGTGTGTACTCACACACACACACACACACACACACACACACACACACACACACACACACAAGCCAGCATTTGAGCAGTAGGTGTGTCAATATAATTCATATGTATATATATAGAGAGAGAGTATCAATACTAGCTCAGTTAACTGGCAAAACAGACAGACAGGTAGAATTAGCCAATCACAAAAAGGTAGATCAGTTCAGCCAATCACAAAAAGGTAGATCAGATTCTGCCCAGCGACAGGTTGCTAAGGTCAGCTAAGGCCCTGCGGTTGCTATGGCGATTTCAGGATCTGCCTTGAAAAATGTCTCAAAATTCTAAAGGATTTGGCTTCTGACAAGGTTCCGAACAATTGCAAACTGTGAGAAAACCGTAACTCCTGTCCAAAAACCGAAAACACCGTGAGAGACACAGAAGCCGGCAGATTCTGACAGTGTTTATTCACATATTCCTTAAAATGAGCGAGTAAGCTCAGTGTGAACACAGAGTGAGATTCATTTGAAAAGAGAAGACGATTACATTAGGTTTAATGGGGAGCGAGACAGGGATTGCCGCCGGTCTCGGCCCCCCCGTTTAAATTTTGTGCAGACCCCGCCTGTCAACTTCACATTTTATGAATCCCAACACCTATGTCTATATTTTGACCAAAAATTATTTGTCTCCTTTTTACGGTTTGGCCGTGAGCTCGAGTTAAAAATAAAAATGAAGGTTATGCATTACTTCTTCTCACACTGTAGCTAACTGCCGCTTCCACTCTAACTTTGACGAAAAAGTGATTTCCACTCCTCGTTTGACTGCTCATAGTTTGAAAAGTTTACATGTTATGTTAAAATAGTTTGTATTTTTCCAGAGAGGACAAATTTTCCTTCGTTTTAAAGTTTGAATGACGTTTCTATGTGCACGTATGAGCGAACTAGGTGACTCTGAAAAAAAGTGAAATTTTGTGTTTTAAAAAAAAAATGCCCATTCATTTTCAATGGAGAATTATGCCTGTTTTGTTTTGGGAATAACTTTGGGAAAAATTGGAATTTCAACACCAAAAGTCATAGCACCCCTCCCCCGATGGAGCCGCACGTTTTGATGTATATATTGTTGGGGTTTTCTCAAAGCTGCGGGAGTAGTTACGCGCCGAAATTTGGCAAAACAGAATTGTAAAGTAAACACTAGAAAATTCCAGGGAAATTTTGAGTGCCACGGGGCTACTGCCGGGACGAGTACACGATTTATTTCCAGTGTTCAAAAGTCACCCTGATCATATAACACGAAGTAACTTTTACTGTGGCAGTATTAAGTACATCTTACTGGTCAGTATCAAGTGTAACAGTAGATGTAAGCAGAGAGTAGCACACAGAGCACAAGGCAGTAGCAACATGCACTAACTCTAATCACTACAACACAGTGTGTACTCACACACACAAGTAAACACTAGAAAATTCCAGGGAAATTTTGAGTGCCACGGGGCTACTGCCGGGACGAGTACAGCAAAGAGTAGAACACAGAGCACAAGGCAGTAGGAACATGCACTAACTCTATGCACGACACTACAGCACACACACACACACCATACCTGCCTGGCCTGCATTTGAGCAGTAAGAGTGTCAATAACTGACACTTCCACTCTAACTTTGAAGAAAAAGTGATTTCCACTCCTCGTTTGACTGCTCATAGTTTGAAAAGTTTACATGCTATGTAAAAACAGTTTAGTGTTGTGAAGAGAGCACAAGTCTTCCTTCCTTTTAAAGTTTGAATCACATTTCTATGTGCAGGTATGAGAGAGCTAGGTGACTCCAAAAAAAGTTGAAATTCTGTGTTCAAAAAGAAATTCCCATTCATTTCCAATGGAGAATCATGCCTATTTTGTTTTAGGAATAACTTTGGGAAAAATAGGAATTTCAACACCAAAAGTCATAGCACCTCTTTCCCGATCGAGCCGCACGTTTTGATGTATATATTGTCGGGGTTTTCTCAAAGCTGCGGGAGGAGTTACGCGCCGAAATATGGCAAAAGAGAATTGTAAAGTAAACACTAGAAAATTCCAGGGAAATTTTGAGTGCCACGGGGCTACTGCCAGGACGAGTACAGCAGAGAGTAGCACACAGAACACAAGGCAGTAGCAACATGCACTAACTCTAAGCACTACACTACAGCACTTGACGCTTCACACATACCCTGTATTAGCACACAACATAGTGTATACAAACACACACACACACACACACACACACACACACCTGCCTGGCCTGCATTTGAGCAGTAAGAGTGTCAATAACTGATGCTTCCACTCTAACTTTCAAGAAAAATTGACTTCCACTCCTCGTTTGACTGATCATACTTTTAAAAGTTTACATGTTATGTTAAAACAGTTTAGTGTTGTGAAGAGAGCACACGTTTTCCTCCGTTTTAAAGTTTGAATCACATTTCTATGTGCAAGTATGAGAGAGCTAGGTGATTCTGAAAAAAGATGACATTTTGTGTTCAAAAAGAAATTCCCATTCATTTCCAATGGAGAATTATGCCTGTTTTGTTTTGGGAATAACTTTGGGAAAAATTGGATTGTCAACACCAAAAGTCATAGCACCCCTCCCCCGATCGAGCCGCACGTTTTGATGTATATATTGTTGGGGTTTTCTCAAAGCTACGGGAGGAGTTACGCGCCGAAATATGGCAAAAGAGAATTGTAAAGTAAACACTAGAAAATTCCAGGGAAATTTTGAGTGCCACGGGGCTACTGCCGGGACGAGTACAGCAGAGAGTAGCACACAGAGCACAAGGCAGTAGCAACATGCACTAACTCTATGCACGACACTACAGCACACACACACACACACACACACACACACACACACACACACACACACACACACACACACACACATACCTGCCTGGCCTGCATTTGAGCAGTAAGAGTGTCAATAACTGACACTTCCACTCTAACTTTGAAGAAAAAGTGATTTCCACTCCTCGTTTGACTGCTCATAGTTTGAAAAGTTTACATGCTATGTAAAAACAGTTTAGTGTTGTGAAGAGAGCACAAGTCTTCCTTCGTTTTAAAGTTTGAATCACATTTCTATGTGCAAGTATGAGAGAGCTAGGTGATTCTGAAAAAAGATGAAATTTTGTGTTCAAAAAGAAATTCCCATTCATTTCCAATGGAGAATCATGCCTATTTTGTTTTGGGAATAACTTTGGGAAACTTTGGAATTTCAACACCAAAAGTCATAGCACCCCTCCCCCGATTGAGCCGCACGTTTTGATGTATATATTGTTGGGGTTTTCTCAAAGCTGCGGGACGAGTTACGCGCCGAAATATGGCAAAAGAGAATTGTAAAGTAAACACTAGAAAATTCCAGGGAAATTTTGAGTGCCACGGGGCTACTGCCGGGACGAGTACAGCAGAGATTAGCACACAGAGCACAAGGCAGTAGGAACATGCACTAACTCTAAGCACTACACTACAGCACTTGACGCTTCACACATACCCTATATTAGCACACAACATAGTTTGTACAAACACTCACACACAAAGACACACACAAAGACACACACATACCTGCCTGGCCTGCATTTGAGCAGTAAGACTGTCAATAACTGACGCTTCCACTCTCACTTTGAAAAAAAAGTGATTTCCACTCCTCGTTTGACTGCTCATAGTTTGAAAAGTTTACATGCTATGTAAAAACAGTTTAGTGTTGTGAAGAGAGCACAAGTCTTCCTTCCTTTTAAAGTTTGAATCACATTTCTATGTGCAGGTATGAGAGAGCTAGGTGACTCCAAAAAAAGTTGAAATTCTGTGTTTAAAAAGAAATTCCCATTCATTTCCAATGGAGAATCATGCCTATTTTGTTTTAGGAATAACTTTGGGAAAAATAGGAATTTCAACACCAAAAGTCATAGCACCCCTCCCCCGATCGAGCCGCACGTTTTGATGTATATATTGTCGGGGTTTTCTCAAAGCTGCGGGAGGAGTTACGCGCCGAAATATGGCAAAAGAGAATTGTAAAGTAAACACTAGAAAATTCCAGGGAAATTTTGAGTGCCACGGGGCTACTGCCGGTACTTTCCAGTGTTCAAAAGTCACCCTGATCATATAACACTAAGTAACTTTTACTGTGGCAGTATTAAGTACATCTTACTGGTCAGTATCAAGTGTAACAGTAGATGTAAGCAGAGAGTAGCACACAGAGCACAAGGCAGTAGCAACATGCACTAACTCTAATCACTACAACACAGTGTGTACTCACACACACACACACACACACACACACACACACACACACACACACACACAAGCCAGCATTTGAGCAGTAGGTGTGTCAATATAATTCATATGTATATATATAGAGAGAGAGTATCAATACTAGCTCAGTTAACTGGCAAAACAGACAGACAGGTAGAATTAGCCAATCACAAAAAGGTAGATCAGTTCAGCCAATCACAAAAAGGTAGATCAGATTCTGCCCAGCGACAGGTTGCTAAGGTCAGCTAAGGCCCTGCGGTTGCTATGGCGATTTCAGGATCTGCCTTGAAAAATGTCTCAAAATTCTAAAGGATTTGGCTTCTGACAAGGTTCCGAACAATTGCAAACTGTGAGAAAACCGTAACTCCTGTCCAAAAACCGAAAACACCGTGAGAGACACAGAAGCCGGCAGATTCTGACAGTGTTTATTCACATATTCCTTAAAATGAGCGAGTAAGCTCAGTGTGAACACAGAGTGAGATTCATTTGAAAAGAGAAGACGATTACATTAGGTTTAATGGGGAGCGAGACAGGGATTGCCGCCGGTCTCGGCCCCCCCGTTTAAATTTTGTGCAGACCCCGCCTGTCAACTTCACATTTTATGAATCCCAACACCTATGTCTATATTTTGACCAAAAATTATTTGTCTCCTTTTTACGGTTTGGCCGTGAGCTCGAGTTAAAAATAAAAATGAAGGTTATGCATTACTTCTTCTCACACTGTAGCTAACTGCCGCTTCCACTCTAACTTTGACGAAAAAGTGATTTCCACTCCTCGTTTGACTGCTCATAGTTTGAAAAGTTTACATGTTATGTTAAAATAGTTTGTATTTTTCCAGAGAGGACAAATTTTCCTTCGTTTTAAAGTTTGAATGACGTTTCTATGTGCACGTATGAGCGAACTAGGTGACTCTGAAAAAAAGTGAAATTTTGTGTTTTAAAAAAAAAATGCCCATTCATTTTCAATGGAGAATTATGCCTGTTTTGTTTTGGGAATAACTTTGGGAAAAATTGGAATTTCAACACCAAAAGTCATAGCACCCCTCCCCCGATGGAGCCGCACGTTTTGATGTATATATTGTTGGGGTTTTCTCAAAGCTGCGGGAGTAGTTACGCGCCGAAATTTGGCAAAACAGAATTGTAAAGTAAACACTAGAAAATTCCAGGGAAATTTTGAGTGCCACGGGGCTACTGCCGGGACGAGTACACGATTTATTTCCAGTGTTCAAAAGTCACCCTGATCATATAACACGAAGTAACTTTTACTGTGGCAGTATTAAGTACATCTTACTGGTCAGTATCAAGTGTAACAGTAGATGTAAGCAGAGAGTAGCACACAGAGCACAAGGCAGTAGCAACATGCACTAACTCTAATCACTACAACACAGTGTGTACTCACACACACAAGTAAACACTAGAAAATTCCAGGGAAATTTTGAGTGCCACGGGGCTACTGCCGGGACGAGTACAGCAAAGAGTAGAACACAGAGCACAAGGCAGTAGGAACATGCACTAACTCTATGCACGACACTACAGCACACACACACACACCATACCTGCCTGGCCTGCATTTGAGCAGTAAGAGTGTCAATAACTGACACTTCCACTCTAACTTTGAAGAAAAAGTGATTTCCACTCCTCGTTTGACTGCTCATAGTTTGAAAAGTTTACATGCTATGTAAAAACAGTTTAGTGTTGTGAAGAGAGCACAAGTCTTCCTTCCTTTTAAAGTTTGAATCACATTTCTATGTGCAGGTATGAGAGAGCTAGGTGACTCCAAAAAAAGTTGAAATTCTGTGTTCAAAAAGAAATTCCCATTCATTTCCAATGGAGAATCATGCCTATTTTGTTTTAGGAATAACTTTGGGAAAAATAGGAATTTCAACACCAAAAGTCATAGCACCTCTTTCCCGATCGAGCCGCACGTTTTGATGTATATATTGTCGGGGTTTTCTCAAAGCTGCGGGAGGAGTTACGCGCCGAAATATGGCAAAAGAGAATTGTAAAGTAAACACTAGAAAATTCCAGGGAAATTTTGAGTGCCACGGGGCTACTGCCAGGACGAGTACAGCAGAGAGTAGCACACAGAACACAAGGCAGTAGCAACATGCACTAACTCTAAGCACTACACTACAGCACTTGACGCTTCACACATACCCTGTATTAGCACACAACATAGTGTATACAAACACACACACACACACACACACACACACACCTGCCTGGCCTGCATTTGAGCAGTAAGAGTGTCAATAACTGATGCTTCCACTCTAACTTTCAAGAAAAATTGACTTCCACTCCTCGTTTGACTGATCATACTTTTAAAAGTTTACATGTTATGTTAAAACAGTTTAGTGTTGTGAAGAGAGCACACGTTTTCCTCCGTTTTAAAGTTTGAATCACATTTCTATGTGCAAGTATGAGAGAGCTAGGTGATTCTGAAAAAAGATGACATTTTGTGTTCAAAAAGAAATTCCCATTCATTTCCAATGGAGAATTATGCCTGTTTTGTTTTGGGAATAACTTTGGGAAAAATTGGATTGTCAACACCAAAAGTCATAGCACCCCTCCCCCGATCGAGCCGCACGTTTTGATGTATATATTGTTGGGGTTTTCTCAAAGCTACGGGAGGAGTTACGCGCCGAAATATGGCAAAAGAGAATTGTAAAGTAAACACTAGAAAATTCCAGGGAAATTTTGAGTGCCACGGGGCTACTGCCGGGACGAGTACAGCAGAGAGTAGCACACAGAGCACAAGGCAGTAGCAACATGCACTAACTCTATGCACGACACTACAGCACACACACACACACACACACACACACACACACACACACACACACACACACACACCATACCTGCCTGGCCTGCATTTGAGCAGTAAGAGTGTCAATAACTGACACTTCCACTCTAACTTTGAAGAAAAAGTGATTTCCACTCCTCGTTTGACTGCTCATAGTTTGAAAAGTTTACATGCTATGTAAAAACAGTTTAGTGTTGTGAAGAGAGCACAAGTCTTCCTTCGTTTTAAAGTTTGAATCACATTTCTATGTGCAAGTATGAGAGAGCTAGGTGATTCTGAAAAAAGATGAAATTTTGTGTTCAAAAAGAAATTCCCATTCATTTCCAATGGAGAATCATGCCTATTTTGTTTTGGGAATAACTTTGGGAAACTTTGGAATTTCAACACCAAAAGTCATAGCACCCCTCCCCCGATTGAGCCGCACGTTTTGATGTATATATTGTTGGGGTTTTCTCAAAGCTGCGGGACGAGTTACGCGCCGAAATATGGCAAAAGAGAATTGTAAAGTAAACACTAGAAAATTCCAGGGAAATTTTGAGTGCCACGGGGCTACTGCCGGGACGAGTACAGCAGAGATTAGCACACAGAGCACAAGGCAGTAGGAACATGCACTAACTCTAAGCACTACACTACAGCACTTGACGCTTCACACATACCCTATATTAGCACACAACATAGTGTGTACAAACACTCACACACAAAGACACACACAAAGACACACACATACCTGCCTGGCCTGCATTTGAGCAGTAAGACTGTCAATAACTGACGCTTCCACTCTCACTTTGAAAAAAAAGTGATTTCCACTCCTCGTTTGACTGCTCACAGTTTGAAAAGTTTACATGTTATGTAAAAACAGTTTAGTGTTTTGGAGAGAGCACAAGTTTTCCTCCGTTTTAAAGTTTGAATCACATTTCTATGTGCAAGTATGAGAGAGCTAGGTGATTCTGAAAAAAGATGAAATTTTGTGTTCAAAAAGAAATTCCCATTCATTTCCAATGGAGAATCATGCCTATTTTGTTTTGGGAATAACTTTGGGAAAAATAGGAATTTCAACACCAAAAGTCATAGCACCCATCCCCCGATCGAGCCGCACGTTTTGATGTATATATTGTCGGGGTTTTCTCAAAGCTGCGGGAGGAGTTACGCGCCGAAATATGGCAAAAGAGAATTGTAAAGTAAACACTAGAAAATTCCAGGGAAATTTTGAGTGCCACGGGGCTACTGCCGGGACGAGTACAGCAGAGAGTAGCACACAGAGCATAAGGCAGTAGCAACATGCACTAACTCTATGCACGACACTACAGCACTTTACACTTCACATATAATGTTAGCACACTACATAGTGTGTACAAAACACACACACAAAGACACTAACACACACACACACACACACACACACACCTGCCTGGCCTTCATTTGAGCAGTAAGAGTGTCAATAACTGTGTTGTGAAGAGAGAACAAGTTTTCCTTCGTTTTAAAGTTTGAATCACATTTCTATGTGCAAGTATAAGAGAGCTAGGTGATTCTGAAAAAAGATGAAATTTTGTGTTCAAAAAGAAATTCCCATTCATTCCTAATGGAGAATTATGCCTGTTTTGTTTCGGGAATAACTTTGGGAAAAATTGGAATTTCAACACCAAAAGTCATAGCACCCCTCCCCCGATCGAGCCGAACGTTTTGATGTATATATTGTTGGGGTTTTCTCAAAGCTGTGGGAGGAGTTACGCGCCGAAATATGGCAAAAGAGAATTGTAAAGTAAACACTAGAAAATTCCAGGGAAATTTTGAGTGCCACGGGGCTACTGCCGGGACGAGTACATGATTTATTTCCAGTGTTCAAAAGTCACCCTGATCATATAACACTAAATAACTTTTACTGTGGCAGTATTATGTACATCTTACTGGTCAGTATCAAGTGTAACAGTAGATGTAAGCAGAGAGTAGCACACAGAGCACAAGGCAGTAGCAACATGCACTGACTCTATGCATGACACTACAGCACACACACACACACACACACACACACACACACACACACGCACACACACACACACCATACCTGCCTGGCCTGCATTTGAGCAGTAAGACTGTCAATAACTGCCGCTTCCACTCTAACTTTGAAGAAAAAGTGATTTCCACTCCTCGTTTGACTGCTCATAGTTTGAAAAGTTTACATGTTATGTTAAAACAGTTTAGTGTTGTGAAGAGAGCACAAGTTTTCCTTCGTTTTAAAGTTTGAATCACATTTCTATGTGCAAGTATAAGAGAGCTAGGTGACTCTGAAAAAAGATGAAATTTTGTGATTAAAAAGAAATTCCCATTCATTTCCAATGGAGAATTATGCCTATTTTGTTTTGGGAATAACTTTGGGAAAAATTGGAATTTCAACACCAAAAGTCATAGCACCCCTCCCCCGATCGAGCCGCACGTTTTGATGTATATATTGTTGGGGTTTTCTCAAAGCTGTGGGAGGAGTTACACGCCGAAATATGGCAAAAGAGAATTGTAAAGTAAACACTAGAAAATTCCAGGGAAATTTTGAGTGCCACGGGGCTACTGCCGGGACGAGTACACAATTTATTTCCAGTGTTCAAAAGTCACCCTGATCATATAACACTAAGTAACTTTTACTGTGGCAGTATTAAGTACATCTTACTGGTCAGTATCAAGTGTAACAGTAGATGTAAGCAGAAAGTAGCACACAGAGCACAAGGCAGTAGCAACATGCACCAACTGTAAGCACTACAGCACAGTATGTACTCACACACACACACACACACACGCACGCACGCGCGCACGCACGCACGCACACACACACACACACATACACACACACACACCAGCCTGCATTTGAGCAGTAAGACTGTCAATATAATTCATATGTATATATATAGAGAGTATCAATACTAGCTCGGCCGCTACCTCAGTTAACTGGTAAAACAGACAGACAGGTAGAATTAGCCAATCACAAAAAGGTAGGTCAGTTCAGCCAATCACAAAAAGGTAGATCAGATTCTGCCCAGCGACAGGTTGCCAAGGGCAGCTAAGGCCCTGCGGTTGCTACGGCGATTTCAGGATCTGCCTTGAAAAATGTCTCAAAATTCTAAAGGATTTGGCTTCTGACAAGGTCCCGAACAATTGCAAACTGTGAGAAAACCGTAACTCCTGTCCAAAAACCGAAAACACCGTGAGAGACACAGAAGCCGGCAGATTCTGACAGTGTTTATTTTATTCAGATATTCCTTAAAATGAGCGAGTAAGCTCAGTGCGAACACAGAGTGAGATTCTTTTGAAATAAGAAGACGATTACATTAGGTTTAATGGGGAGCGAGACAGGTATTGCCGCCGGTCTCGGCCCCCCCGTTTAAATTTTGTGCAGATCCCGCCTGTCAAAGTCACATTTTATGAATCCCAACACCTATGTCTACATTTTGACAAAAAATTATTTGTCTCCTTTTTACGGTTTGGCCGTGAGCTCGAGTTAAAAATAAAAATTAAGGTTATGGTTTACTGCTTCTCACACTCTAGCTAACTGCTGCTTCCACTCTAACTTTGACGAAAAAGTGATTTCCACTCCTCGTTTGACTGCTCATAGTTTGAAAAGTTTACATTTTATGTCAAAACAGTTTGGTATTTTTCCAGAGAGGACAAGTTTTCCTCCGTTTTGAAGTTTTAATCACGTTTCTACGTGCACGTATGAGCGAGCTACGTGACTCTGAAAAAAGGTGAAATTTTTGGGGTTTTCAAAAAATTCCCATTCATTTCCAATGGAGAAATCTCCCGGTTTTTTGGGAATAACTTTGGGAAACTTTGGAATTTCAACACCAAAAGTCATAGCACCCATCCCCCGATCGAGCCGCACGTTTTGATGTATATATTGTCGGGGTTTTCCCAAAGCTGCGGGAGGAGTTACGCGCCGAAATATGGCAAAAGAGAATTGTAAAGTAAACACTAGAAAATTCCAGGGAAATTTTGAGTGCCACGGGGCTACTGCCGGGACGAGTACAGCAGAGATTAGCACACAGAGCACAAGGCAGTAGGAACATGCACTAACTCTAAGCACTACACTACAGCACTTGACGCTTCACACATACCCTATATTAGCACACAACATAGTGTGTACAAACACTCACACACAAAGACACACACAAAGACACACACATACCTGCCTGGCCTGCATTTGAGCAGTAAGACTGTCAATAACTGACGCTTCCACTCTCACTTTGAAAAAAAAGTGATTTCCACTCCTCGTTTGACTGATCATACTTTTAAAAGTTTACATGTTATGTTAAAACAGTTTAGTGTTGTGAAGAGAGCACACGTTTTCCTCCGTTTTAAAGTTTGAATCACATTTCTATGTGCAAGTATGAGAGAGCTAGGTGATTCTGAAAAAAGATGACATTTTGTGTTCAAAAAGAAATTCCCATTCATTTCCAATGGAGAATTATGCCTGTTTTGTTTTGGGAATAACTTTGGGAAAAATTGGATTGTCAACACCAAAAGTCATAGCACCCCTCCCCCGATCGAGCCGCACGTTTTGATGTATATATTGTTGGGGTTTTCTCAAAGCTACGGGAGGAGTTACGCGCCGAAATATGGCAAAAGAGAATTGTAAAGTAAACACTAGAAAATTCCAGGGAAATTTTGAGTGCCACGGGGCTACTGCCGGGACGAGTACAGCAGAGAGTAGCACACAGAGCACAAGGCAGTAGCAACATGCACTAACTCTATGCACGACACTACAGCACACACACACACACACACACACACACACACACACACACACACACACACACACACACACACACACACCATACCTGCCTGGCCTGCATTTGAGCAGTAAGAGTGTCAATAACTGACACTTCCACTCTAACTTTGAAGAAAAAGTGATTTCCACTCCTCGTTTGACTGCTCATAGTTTGAAAAGTTTACATGCTATGTAAAAACAGTTTAGTGTTGTGAAGAGAGCACAAGTCTTCCTTCGTTTTAAAGTTTGAATCACATTTCTATGTGCAAGTATGAGAGAGCTAGGTGATTCTGAAAAAAGATGAAATTTTGTGTTCAAAAAGAAATTCCCATTCATTTCCAATGGAGAATCATGCCTATTTTGTTTTGGGAATAACTTTGGGAAACTTTGGAATTTCAACACCAAAAGTCATAGCACCCCTCCCCCGATTGAGCCGCACGTTTTGATGTATATATTGTTGGGGTTTTCTCAAAGCTGCGGGACGAGTTACGCGCCGAAATATGGCAAAAGAGAATTGTAAAGTAAACACTAGAAAATTCCAGGGAAATTTTGAGTGCCACGGGGCTACTGCCGGGACGAGTACAGCAGAGATTAGCACACAGAGCACAAGGCAGTAGGAACATGCACTAACTCTAAGCACTACACTACAGCACTTGACGCTTCACACATACCCTATATTAGCACACAACATAGTGTGTACAAACACTCACACACAAAGACACACACAAAGACACACACATACCTGCCTGGCCTGCATTTGAGCAGTAAGACTGTCAATAACTGACGCTTCCACTCTCACTTTGAAAAAAAAGTGATTTCCACTCCTCGTTTGACTGCTCATAGTTTGAAAAGTTTACATGCTATGTAAAAACAGTTTAGTGTTGTGAAGAGAGCACAAGTCTTCCTTCCTTTTAAAGTTTGAATCACATTTCTATGTGCAGGTATGAGAGAGCTAGGTGACTCCAAAAAAAGTTGAAATTCTGTGTTTAAAAAGAAATTCCCATTCATTTCCAATGGAGAATCATGCCTATTTTGTTTTAGGAATAACTTTGGGAAAAATAGGAATTTCAACACCAAAAGTCATAGCACCCCTCCCCCGATCGAGCCGCACGTTTTGATGTATATATTGTCGGGGTTTTCTCAAAGCTGCGGGAGGAGTTACGCGCCGAAATATGGCAAAAGAGAATTGTAAAGTAAACACTAGAAAATTCCAGGGAAATTTTGAGTGCCACGGGGCTACTGCCGGTACTTTCCAGTGTTCAAAAGTCACCCTGATCATATAACACTAAGTAACTTTTACTGTGGCAGTATTAAGTACATCTTACTGGTCAGTATCAAGTGTAACAGTAGATGTAAGCAGAGAGTAGCACACAGAGCACAAGGCAGTAGCAACATGCACTAACTCTAATCACTACAACACAGTGTGTACTCACACACACACACACACACACACACACACACACACACACACACACACAAGCCAGCATTTGAGCAGTAGGTGTGTCAATATAATTCATATGTATATATATAGAGAGAGAGTATCAATACTAGCTCAGTTAACTGGCAAAACAGACAGACAGGTAGAATTAGCCAATCACAAAAAGGTAGATCAGTTCAGCCAATCACAAAAAGGTAGATCAGATTCTGCCCAGCGACAGGTTGCTAAGGTCAGCTAAGGCCCTGCGGTTGCTATGGCGATTTCAGGATCTGCCTTGAAAAATGTCTCAAAATTCTAAAGGATTTGGCTTCTGACAAGGTTCCGAACAATTGCAAACTGTGAGAAAACCGTAACTCCTGTCCAAAAACCGAAAACACCGTGAGAGACACAGAAGCCGGCAGATTCTGACAGTGTTTATTCACATATTCCTTAAAATGAGCGAGTAAGCTCAGTGTGAACACAGAGTGAGATTCATTTGAAAAGAGAAGACGATTACATTAGGTTTAATGGGGAGCGAGACAGGGATTGCCGCCGGTCTCGGCCCCCCCGTTTAAATTTTGTGCAGACCCCGCCTGTCAACTTCACATTTTATGAATCCCAACACCTATGTCTATATTTTGACCAAAAATTATTTGTCTCCTTTTTACGGTTTGGCCGTGAGCTCGAGTTAAAAATAAAAATGAAGGTTATGCATTACTTCTTCTCACACTGTAGCTAACTGCCGCTTCCACTCTAACTTTGACGAAAAAGTGATTTCCACTCCTCGTTTGACTGCTCATAGTTTGAAAAGTTTACATGTTATGTTAAAATAGTTTGTATTTTTCCAGAGAGGACAAATTTTCCTTCGTTTTAAAGTTTGAATGACGTTTCTATGTGCACGTATGAGCGAACTAGGTGACTCTGAAAAAAAGTGAAATTTTGTGTTTTAAAAAAAAAATGCCCATTCATTTTCAATGGAGAATTATGCCTGTTTTGTTTTGGGAATAACTTTGGGAAAAATTGGAATTTCAACACCAAAAGTCATAGCACCCCTCCCCCGATGGAGCCGCACGTTTTGATGTATATATTGTTGGGGTTTTCTCAAAGCTGCGGGAGTAGTTACGCGCCGAAATTTGGCAAAACAGAATTGTAAAGTAAACACTAGAAAATTCCAGGGAAATTTTGAGTGCCACGGGGCTACTGCCGGGACGAGTACACGATTTATTTCCAGTGTTCAAAAGTCACCCTGATCATATAACACGAAGTAACTTTTACTGTGGCAGTATTAAGTACATCTTACTGGTCAGTATCAAGTGTAACAGTAGATGTAAGCAGAGAGTAGCACACAGAGCACAAGGCAGTAGCAACATGCACTAACTCTAATCACTACAACACAGTGTGTACTCACACACACAAGTAAACACTAGAAAATTCCAGGGAAATTTTGAGTGCCACGGGGCTACTGCCGGGACGAGTACAGCAAAGAGTAGAACACAGAGCACAAGGCAGTAGGAACATGCACTAACTCTATGCACGACACTACAGCACACACACACACACCATACCTGCCTGGCCTGCATTTGAGCAGTAAGAGTGTCAATAACTGACACTTCCACTCTAACTTTGAAGAAAAAGTGATTTCCACTCCTCGTTTGACTGCTCATAGTTTGAAAAGTTTACATGCTATGTAAAAACAGTTTAGTGTTGTGAAGAGAGCACAAGTCTTCCTTCCTTTTAAAGTTTGAATCACATTTCTATGTGCAGGTATGAGAGAGCTAGGTGACTCCAAAAAAAGTTGAAATTCTGTGTTCAAAAAGAAATTCCCATTCATTTCCAATGGAGAATCATGCCTATTTTGTTTTAGGAATAACTTTGGGAAAAATAGGAATTTCAACACCAAAAGTCATAGCACCTCTTTCCCGATCGAGCCGCACGTTTTGATGTATATATTGTCGGGGTTTTCTCAAAGCTGCGGGAGGAGTTACGCGCCGAAATATGGCAAAAGAGAATTGTAAAGTAAACACTAGAAAATTCCAGGGAAATTTTGAGTGCCACGGGGCTACTGCCAGGACGAGTACAGCAGAGAGTAGCACACAGAACACAAGGCAGTAGCAACATGCACTAACTCTAAGCACTACACTACAGCACTTGACGCTTCACACATACCCTGTATTAGCACACAACATAGTGTATACAAACACACACACACACACACACACACACACACCTGCCTGGCCTGCATTTGAGCAGTAAGAGTGTCAATAACTGATGCTTCCACTCTAACTTTCAAGAAAAATTGACTTCCACTCCTCGTTTGACTGATCATACTTTTAAAAGTTTACATGTTATGTTAAAACAGTTTAGTGTTGTGAAGAGAGCACACGTTTTCCTCCGTTTTAAAGTTTGAATCACATTTCTATGTGCAAGTATGAGAGAGCTAGGTGATTCTGAAAAAAGATGACATTTTGTGTTCAAAAAGAAATTCCCATTCATTTCCAATGGAGAATTATGCCTGTTTTGTTTTGGGAATAACTTTGGGAAAAATTGGATTGTCAACACCAAAAGTCATAGCACCCCTCCCCCGATCGAGCCGCACGTTTTGATGTATATATTGTTGGGGTTTTCTCAAAGCTACGGGAGGAGTTACGCGCCGAAATATGGCAAAAGAGAATTGTAAAGTAAACACTAGAAAATTCCAGGGAAATTTTGAGTGCCACGGGGCTACTGCCGGGACGAGTACAGCAGAGAGTAGCACACAGAGCACAAGGCAGTAGCAACATGCACTAACTCTATGCACGACACTACAGCACACACACACACACACACACACACACACACACACACACACACACACACACACACACCATACCTGCCTGGCCTGCATTTGAGCAGTAAGAGTGTCAATAACTGACACTTCCACTCTAACTTTGAAGAAAAAGTGATTTCCACTCCTCGTTTGACTGCTCATAGTTTGAAAAGTTTACATGCTATGTAAAAACAGTTTAGTGTTGTGAAGAGAGCACAAGTCTTCCTTCGTTTTAAAGTTTGAATCACATTTCTATGTGCAAGTATGAGAGAGCTAGGTGATTCTGAAAAAAGATGAAATTTTGTGTTCAAAAAGAAATTCCCATTCATTTCCAATGGAGAATCATGCCTATTTTGTTTTGGGAATAACTTTGGGAAACTTTGGAATTTCAACACCAAAAGTCATAGCACCCCTCCCCCGATTGAGCCGCACGTTTTGATGTATATATTGTTGGGGTTTTCTCAAAGCTGCGGGACGAGTTACGCGCCGAAATATGGCAAAAGAGAATTGTAAAGTAAACACTAGAAAATTCCAGGGAAATTTTGAGTGCCACGGGGCTACTGCCGGGACGAGTACAGCAGAGATTAGCACACAGAGCACAAGGCAGTAGGAACATGCACTAACTCTAAGCACTACACTACAGCACTTGACGCTTCACACATACCCTATATTAGCACACAACATAGTGTGTACAAACACTCACACACAAAGACACACACAAAGACACACACATACCTGCCTGGCCTGCATTTGAGCAGTAAGACTGTCAATAACTGACGCTTCCACTCTCACTTTGAAAAAAAAGTGATTTCCACTCCTCGTTTGACTGCTCACAGTTTGAAAAGTTTACATGTTATGTAAAAACAGTTTAGTGTTTTGGAGAGAGCACAAGTTTTCCTCCGTTTTAAAGTTTGAATCACATTTCTATGTGCAAGTATGAGAGAGCTAGGTGATTCTGAAAAAAGATGAAATTTTGTGTTCAAAAAGAAATTCCCATTCATTTCCAATGGAGAATCATGCCTATTTTGTTTTGGGAATAACTTTGGGAAAAATAGGAATTTCAACACCAAAAGTCATAGCACCCATCCCCCGATCGAGCCGCACGTTTTGATGTATATATTGTCGGGGTTTTCTCAAAGCTGCGGGAGGAGTTACGCGCCGAAATATGGCAAAAGAGAATTGTAAAGTAAACACTAGAAAATTCCAGGGAAATTTTGAGTGCCACGGGGCTACTGCCGGGACGAGTACAGCAGAGAGTAGCACACAGAGCATAAGGCAGTAGCAACATGCACTAACTCTATGCACGACACTACAGCACTTTACACTTCACATATAATGTTAGCACACTACATAGTGTGTACAAAACACACACACAAAGACACTAACACACACACACACACACACACACACACCTGCCTGGCCTTCATTTGAGCAGTAAGAGTGTCAATAACTGTGTTGTGAAGAGAGAACAAGTTTTCCTTCGTTTTAAAGTTTGAATCACATTTCTATGTGCAAGTATAAGAGAGCTAGGTGATTCTGAAAAAAGATGAAATTTTGTGTTCAAAAAGAAATTCCCATTCATTCCTAATGGAGAATTATGCCTGTTTTGTTTCGGGAATAACTTTGGGAAAAATTGGAATTTCAACACCAAAAGTCATAGCACCCCTCCCCCGATCGAGCCGAACGTTTTGATGTATATATTGTTGGGGTTTTCTCAAAGCTGTGGGAGGAGTTACGCGCCGAAATATGGCAAAAGAGAATTGTAAAGTAAACACTAGAAAATTCCAGGGAAATTTTGAGTGCCACGGGGCTACTGCCGGGACGAGTACATGATTTATTTCCAGTGTTCAAAAGTCACCCTGATCATATAACACTAAATAACTTTTACTGTGGCAGTATTATGTACATCTTACTGGTCAGTATCAAGTGTAACAGTAGATGTAAGCAGAGAGTAGCACACAGAGCACAAGGCAGTAGCAACATGCACTGACTCTATGCATGACACTACAGCACACACACACACACACACACACACACACACACACACACGCACACACACACACACCATACCTGCCTGGCCTGCATTTGAGCAGTAAGACTGTCAATAACTGCCGCTTCCACTCTAACTTTGAAGAAAAAGTGATTTCCACTCCTCGTTTGACTGCTCATAGTTTGAAAAGTTTACATGTTATGTTAAAACAGTTTAGTGTTGTGAAGAGAGCACAAGTTTTCCTTCGTTTTAAAGTTTGAATCACATTTCTATGTGCAAGTATAAGAGAGCTAGGTGACTCTGAAAAAAGATGAAATTTTGTGATTAAAAAGAAATTCCCATTCATTTCCAATGGAGAATTATGCCTATTTTGTTTTGGGAATAACTTTGGGAAAAATTGGAATTTCAACACCAAAAGTCATAGCACCCCTCCCCCGATCGAGCCGCACGTTTTGATGTATATATTGTTGGGGTTTTCTCAAAGCTGTGGGAGGAGTTACACGCCGAAATATGGCAAAAGAGAATTGTAAAGTAAACACTAGAAAATTCCAGGGAAATTTTGAGTGCCACGGGGCTACTGCCGGGACGAGTACACAATTTATTTCCAGTGTTCAAAAGTCACCCTGATCATATAACACTAAGTAACTTTTACTGTGGCAGTATTAAGTACATCTTACTGGTCAGTATCAAGTGTAACAGTAGATGTAAGCAGAAAGTAGCACACAGAGCACAAGGCAGTAGCAACATGCACCAACTGTAAGCACTACAGCACAGTATGTACTCACACACACACACACACACACGCACGCACGCGCGCACGCACGCACGCACACACACACACACACACACATACACACACACACACCAGCCTGCATTTGAGCAGTAAGACTGTCAATATAATTCATATGTATATATATAGAGAGTATCAATACTAGCTCGGCCGCTACCTCAGTTAACTGGTAAAACAGACAGACAGGTAGAATTAGCCAATCACAAAAAGGTAGGTCAGTTCAGCCAATCACAAAAAGGTAGATCAGATTCTGCCCAGCGACAGGTTGCCAAGGGCAGCTAAGGCCCTGCGGTTGCTACGGCGATTTCAGGATCTGCCTTGAAAAATGTCTCAAAATTCTAAAGGATTTGGCTTCTGACAAGGTCCCGAACAATTGCAAACTGTGAGAAAACCGTAACTCCTGTCCAAAAACCGAAAACACCGTGAGAGACACAGAAGCCGGCAGATTCTGACAGTGTTTATTTTATTCAGATATTCCTTAAAATGAGCGAGTAAGCTCAGTGCGAACACAGAGTGAGATTCTTTTGAAATAAGAAGACGATTACATTAGGTTTAATGGGGAGCGAGACAGGTATTGCCGCCGGTCTCGGCCCCCCCGTTTAAATTTTGTGCAGACCCCGCCTGTCAACTTCACATTTTATGAATCCCAACACCTATGTCTATATTTTGACCAAAAATTATTTGTCTCCTTTTTACGGTTTGGCCGTGAGCTCGAGTTAAAAATAAAAATGAAGGTTATGCATTACTTCTTCTCACACTGTAGCTAACTGCCGCTTCCACTCTAACTTTGACGAAAAAGTGATTTCCACTCCTCGTTTGACTGCTCATAGTTTGAAAAGTTTACATGTTATGTTAAAATAGTTTGTATTTTTCCAGAGAGGACAAATTTTCCTTCGTTTTAAAGTTTGAATGACGTTTCTATGTGCACGTATGAGCGAACTAGGTGACTCTGAAAAAAAGTGAAATTTTGTGTTTTAAAAAAAAAATGCCCATTCATTTTCAATGGAGAATTATGCCTGTTTTGTTTTGGGAATAACTTTGGGAAAAATTGGAATTTCAACACCAAAAGTCATAGCACCCCTCCCCCGATGGAGCCGCACGTTTTGATGTATATATTGTTGGGGTTTTCTCAAAGCTGCGGGAGTAGTTACGCGCCGAAATTTGGCAAAACAGAATTGTAAAGTAAACACTAGAAAATTCCAGGGAAATTTTGAGTGCCACGGGGCTACTGCCGGGACGAGTACACGATTTATTTCCAGTGTTCAAAAGTCACCCTGATCATATAACACGAAGTAACTTTTACTGTGGCAGTATTAAGTACATCTTACTGGTCAGTATCAAGTGTAACAGTAGATGTAAGCAGAGAGTAGCACACAGAGCACAAGGCAGTAGCAACATGCACTAACTCTAATCACTACAACACAGTGTGTACTCACACACACAAGTAAACACTAGAAAATTCCAGGGAAATTTTGAGTGCCACGGGGCTACTGCCGGGACGAGTACAGCAAAGAGTAGAACACAGAGCACAAGGCAGTAGGAACATGCACTAACTCTATGCACGACACTACAGCACACACACACACACCATACCTGCCTGGCCTGCATTTGAGCAGTAAGAGTGTCAATAACTGACACTTCCACTCTAACTTTGAAGAAAAAGTGATTTCCACTCCTCGTTTGACTGCTCATAGTTTGAAAAGTTTACATGCTATGTAAAAACAGTTTAGTGTTGTGAAGAGAGCACAAGTCTTCCTTCCTTTTAAAGTTTGAATCACATTTCTATGTGCAGGTATGAGAGAGCTAGGTGACTCCAAAAAAAGTTGAAATTCTGTGTTCAAAAAGAAATTCCCATTCATTTCCAATGGAGAATCATGCCTATTTTGTTTTAGGAATAACTTTGGGAAAAATAGGAATTTCAACACCAAAAGTCATAGCACCTCTTTCCCGATCGAGCCGCACGTTTTGATGTATATATTGTCGGGGTTTTCTCAAAGCTGCGGGAGGAGTTACGCGCCGAAATATGGCAAAAGAGAATTGTAAAGTAAACACTAGAAAATTCCAGGGAAATTTTGAGTGCCACGGGGCTACTGCCAGGACGAGTACAGCAGAGAGTAGCACACAGAACACAAGGCAGTAGCAACATGCACTAACTCTAAGCACTACACTACAGCACTTGACGCTTCACACATACCCTGTATTAGCACACAACATAGTGTATACAAACACACACACACACACACACACACACACACCTGCCTGGCCTGCATTTGAGCAGTAAGAGTGTCAATAACTGATGCTTCCACTCTAACTTTCAAGAAAAATTGACTTCCACTCCTCGTTTGACTGATCATACTTTTAAAAGTTTACATGTTATGTTAAAACAGTTTAGTGTTGTGAAGAGAGCACACGTTTTCCTCCGTTTTAAAGTTTGAATCACATTTCTATGTGCAAGTATGAGAGAGCTAGGTGATTCTGAAAAAAGATGACATTTTGTGTTCAAAAAGAAATTCCCATTCATTTCCAATGGAGAATTATGCCTGTTTTGTTTTGGGAATAACTTTGGGAAAAATTGGATTGTCAACACCAAAAGTCATAGCACCCCTCCCCCGATCGAGCCGCACGTTTTGATGTATATATTGTTGGGGTTTTCTCAAAGCTACGGGAGGAGTTACGCGCCGAAATATGGCAAAAGAGAATTGTAAAGTAAACACTAGAAAATTCCAGGGAAATTTTGAGTGCCACGGGGCTACTGCCGGGACGAGTACAGCAGAGAGTAGCACACAGAGCACAAGGCAGTAGCAACATGCACTAACTCTATGCACGACACTACAGCACACACACACACACACACACACACACACACACACACACACACACCATACCTGCCTGGCCTGCATTTGAGCAGTAAGAGTGTCAATAACTGACACTTCCACTCTAACTTTGAAGAAAAAGTGATTTCCACTCCTCGTTTGACTGCTCATAGTTTGAAAAGTTTACATGCTATGTAAAAACAGTTTAGTGTTGTGAAGAGAGCACAAGTCTTCCTTCGTTTTAAAGTTTGAATCACATTTCTATGTGCAAGTATGAGAGAGCTAGGTGATTCTGAAAAAAGATGAAATTTTGTGTTCAAAAAGAAATTCCCATTCATTTCCAATGGAGAATCATGCCTATTTTGTTTTGGGAATAACTTTGGGAAACTTTGGAATTTCAACACCAAAAGTCATAGCACCCCTCCCCCGATTGAGCCGCACGTTTTGATGTATATATTGTTGGGGTTTTCTCAAAGCTGCGGGACGAGTTACGCGCCGAAATATGGCAAAAGAGAATTGTAAAGTAAACACTAGAAAATTCCAGGGAAATTTTGAGTGCCACGGGGCTACTGCCGGGACGAGTACAGCAGAGATTAGCACACAGAGCACAAGGCAGTAGGAACATGCACTAACTCTAAGCACTACACTACAGCACTTGACGCTTCACACATACCCTATATTAGCACACAACATAGTGTGTACAAACACTCACACACAAAGACACACACAAAGACACACACATACCTGCCTGGCCTGCATTTGAGCAGTAAGACTGTCAATAACTGACGCTTCCACTCTCACTTTGAAAAAAAAGTGATTTCCACTCCTCGTTTGACTGCTCACAGTTTGAAAAGTTTACATGTTATGTAAAAACAGTTTAGTGTTTTGGAGAGAGCACAAGTTTTCCTCCGTTTTAAAGTTTGAATCACATTTCTATGTGCAAGTATGAGAGAGCTAGGTGATTCTGAAAAAAGATGAAATTTTGTGTTCAAAAAGAAATTCCCATTCATTTCCAATGGAGAATCATGCCTATTTTGTTTTGGGAATAACTTTGGGAAAAATAGGAATTTCAACACCAAAAGTCATAGCACCCATCCCCCGATCGAGCCGCACGTTTTGATGTATATATTGTCGGGGTTTTCTCAAAGCTGCGGGAGGAGTTACGCGCCGAAATATGGCAAAAGAGAATTGTAAAGTAAACACTAGAAAATTCCAGGGAAATTTTGAGTGCCACGGGGCTACTGCCGGGACGAGTACAGCAGAGAGTAGCACACAGAGCATAAGGCAGTAGCAACATGCACTAACTCTATGCACGACACTACAGCACTTTACACTTCACATATAATGTTAGCACACTACATAGTGTGTACAAAACACACACACAAAGACACTAACACACACACACACACACACACACACACCTGCCTGGCCTTCATTTGAGCAGTAAGAGTGTCAATAACTGTGTTGTGAAGAGAGAACAAGTTTTCCTTCGTTTTAAAGTTTGAATCACATTTCTATGTGCAAGTATAAGAGAGCTAGGTGATTCTGAAAAAAGATGAAATTTTGTGTTCAAAAAGAAATTCCCATTCATTCCTAATGGAGAATTATGCCTGTTTTGTTTCGGGAATAACTTTGGGAAAAATTGGAATTTCAACACCAAAAGTCATAGCACCCCTCCCCCGATCGAGCCGCACGTTTTGATGTATATATTGTTGGGGTTTTCTCAAAGCTGTGGGAGGAGTTACACGCCGAAATATGGCAAAAGAGAATTGTAAAGTAAACACTAGAAAATTCCAGGGAAATTTTGAGTGCCACGGGGCTACTGCCGGGACGAGTACACAATTTATTTCCAGTGTTCAAAAGTCACCCTGATCATATAACACTAAGTAACTTTTACTGTGGCAGTATTAAGTACATCTTACTGGTCAGTATCAAGTGTAACAGTAGATGTAAGCAGAAAGTAGCACACAGAGCACAAGGCAGTAGCAACATGCACCAACTGTAAGCACTACAGCACAGTATGTACTCACACACACACACACACACACGCACGCACGCGCGCACGCACGCACGCACACACACACACACACATACACACACACACACCAGCCTGCATTTGAGCAGTAAGACTGTCAATATAATTCATATGTATATATATAGAGAGTATCAATACTAGCTCGGCCGCTACCTCAGTTAACTGGTAAAACAGACAGACAGGTAGAATTAGCCAATCACAAAAAGGTAGGTCAGTTCAGCCAATCACAAAAAGGTAGATCAGATTCTGCCCAGCGACAGGTTGCCAAGGGCAGCTAAGGCCCTGCGGTTGCTACGGCGATTTCAGGATCTGCCTTGAAAAATGTCTCAAAATTCTAAAGGATTTGGCTTCTGACAAGGTCCCGAACAATTGCAAACTGTGAGAAAACCGTAACTCCTGTCCAAAAACCGAAAACACCGTGAGAGACACAGAAGCCGGCAGATTCTGACAGTGTTTATTTTATTCAGATATTCCTTAAAATGAGCGAGTAAGCTCAGTGCGAACACAGAGTGAGATTCTTTTGAAATAAGAAGACGATTACATTAGGTTTAATGGGGAGCGAGACAGGTATTGCCGCCGGTCTCGGCCCCCCCGTTTAAATTTTGTGCAGATCCCGCCTGTCAAAGTCACATTTTATGAATCCCAACACCTATGTCTACATTTTGACAAAAAATTATTTGTCTCCTTTTTACGGTTTGGCCGTGAGCTCGAGTTAAAAATAAAAATTAAGGTTATGGTTTACTGCTTCTCACACTCTAGCTAACTGCTGCTTCCACTCTAACTTTGACGAAAAAGTGATTTCCACTCCTCGTTTGACTGCTCATAGTTTGAAAAGTTTACATTTTATGTCAAAACAGTTTGGTATTTTTCCAGAGAGGACAAGTTTTCCTCCGTTTTGAAGTTTTAATCACGTTTCTACGTGCACGTATGAGCGAGCTACGTGACTCTGAAAAAAGGTGAAATTTTTGGGGTTTTCAAAAAATTCCCATTCATTTCCAATGGAGAAATCTCCCGGTTTTTTGGGAATAACTTTGGGAAACTTTGGAATTTCAACACCAAAAGTCATAGCACCCATCCCCCGATCGAGCCGCACGTTTTGATGTATATATTGTCGGGGTTTTCCCAAAGCTGCGGGAGGAGTTACGCGCCGAAATATGGCAAAAGAGAATTGTAAAGTAAACACTAGAAAATTCCAGGGAAATTTTGAGTGCCACGGGGCTACTGCCGGGACGAGTACATGATTTATTTCCAGTGTTCAAAAGTCACCCTGATCATATAACACTAAGTAACTTTTCCTGTGGCAGTATTAACTACATCTTACTGGTCAGTATCAAGTGTAACAGTAGATGTAAGCAGAGGGTAGCACACAGAGCACAAGGCAGTAGCAACATGCACTAACCCTATGCACGACACTACAGCATTTGACGCTTCACACATACCCTGTATTAGCACACAACATAGTGTGTACAAACACTCACACACAAAGACACACACACACACCTGCCTGGCCTGCATTTGAGCAGTAAGACTGTCAATAACTGACGCTTCCACTCTAACTTTGAAAAAAAAGTGATTTCCACTCCTCGTTTGACTGCTCATAGTTTGAAAAGTTTACATGTTATGTTAAAACAGTTTAGTGTTTTGGAGAGAGCACAAGTTTTCCTCCGTTTTAAAGTTTGAATCACATTTCTATGTGCAAGTATGAGAGAGCTAGGTGATTCTGAAAAAAGATGAAATTTTGTGTTTAAAAAGAAATTCCCATTCATTTCCAATGGAGAATCATGCCTATTTTGTTTTGGGAATAACTTTGGGAAAAATAGGAATTTAAACACCAAAAGTCATAGCACCCCTCCCCCGATCGAGCCGCACGTTTTGATGTATATATTGTCGGGGTTTTCTCAAAGCTGCGGGAGGAGTTACGCGCCGAAATATGGCAAAAGAGAATTGTAAAGTAAACACTAGAAAATTCCAGGGAAATTTTGAGTGCCACAGGGCTGCTGCCGGGACGAGTACACGATTTATTTCCAGTCTTCAAAAGTCACCCTGATCATATAACACTAAGTAACTTTTACTGTGGCAGTATTAAGTACATCTTACTAGTCAGTATCAAGTGTAACAGTAGATGTAAGCAGAGAGTAGCACACAGAGCACAAGGCAGTAGCAACATGCACTAACTCTAAGCACTACAACACAGTGTGTACACACACACACACACACACACACACACACACCAGCCTGCATTTGAGCAGTAAGACTGTCAGTATAATTCATATGTATATATAGAGAGAGAGTATCAATACTAGCTCGGCTGCTACCCCAGTTAACTGGCAAAACAGACAGACAGGTAGAATTAGCCAATCACAAAAAGGTAGATCAGTTTAGCCAATCACAAAAAAGTAGGTCAGATTCTGCCCAGCAACAGGTTGCCAAGGTCAGCTAAGGCCCTGCGGTTGCTACGGCGATTTCAGGATCTGCCTTGAAAAATGTCTCAAAATTCTAAAGGATTTGGCTTCTGACAAGGTCCCGAACAATTGCAAACTGTGAGAAAACCGTAACTCCTGTCCAAAAACCAAAAACACCGTGAGAGACACAGAAGCCGGCAGATTCTGACAGTGTTTATTTTATTCACATATTCCTTAAAATGAGTGAGTAAGCTCAGTGTGAACACAGAGTGAGATTCATTTGAAAAGAGAAGACGATTACATTAGGTTTAATGGGGAGCGAGACAGGGATTGCCGCCGGTCTCGGCCCCCCCGTTTAAATTTTGTGCAGACCCTGCCTGTCAACTTCACATTTTATGAATCCCAACACCTATGTCTATATTTTGACCAAAAATTATTTGTCTCCTTTTTACGGTTTGGCCGTGAGCTCGAGTTAAAAATAAAAATGAAGGTTATGCATTACTGCTTCTCACACTCTAGCTAACTGCCGCTTCCACTCTAACTTTGACGAAAAAGTGATTTCCACTCCTCGTTTGACTGCTCATAGTTTGAAAAGTTTACATGTTATGTAAAATAATTTGGTATTTTTCCAGAGAGGACAGATTTTCCTTCGTTTTAAAGTTTGAATGACGTTTCTATGTGCACGTATGAGC
>NC_070586.1:36553102-36558102 GCF_027409825.1 Scomber japonicus | reverse complement strand
CAAGCCGCACGTTTTGATATATATATTGTCGGGGTTTTCTTAAAGCTGTGGGAGGAGTTACGCGCCGAAAAACGGCGGAAGAAGTTGAAAAATAATATTAAGTATGGAGAAGATTAATAGTTGCCTCGGGCTTCGCCCGAGGCATTCCTCTCCAGCTTCTGGAGTGGAATGCCTCGGGGCTTGAACCCCGTGGCACTAACTAGAAAATTCCAGGGAAATTTTGAGTGCCACGGGGCTACTGCCGGGACGAGTACAGCAGAGAGTAGCACACAGAGCACAAGGCAGTAGCAACATGCACTAACTCTATGCACAACATTACAGCACTTTACACTTCACATATGTTAGCACACTACACAGTGTGTACAAAATACACACACACACACACACACACACACACACACCTGCCTGGCCTGCATTTGAGCAGTAAAAGTATCAATAACTGTGATGCTTCCACTCTAACTTTGAAGAAAAAGCGATTTCCACTCCTAGTTTGAATGCTCATAGTTTGAAAAGTTTACATGTTATGTAAAAACAGTTTAGTGTTTTGGAGAGAGAACAAGTGTTCCACCGTTTTAAAGTTTGAATCACATTTCTATGTGCAAGTATGAGAGAGCTAGGTGATTCTGAAAAAAGATGAAATTTTGTGTTCAAAAAGAAATTCCCATTCATTTCCAATGGAGAATTATGCCTATTTTGTTTTGGGAATAACTTTGGGAAAAATAGGAATTTCAACACCAAAAGTCATAGCACCCCTCCCCCGATCGAGCCGCACGTTTTGATGTATATATTGTCGGGGTTTTCTCAAAGCTGCGGGAGGAGTTACGCGCCGAAATATGACGGAAGAGAATTGTAAAGTAAACACTAGAAAATTCCAGGGAAATTTTGAGTGCCACGGGGCTACTGCCGGGACGAGTACACAATTTATTTCCAGTGTTCAAAAGTCACCCTGATCATATAACACTAAGTAACTTTTACTGTGGCAGTATTAAGAACATCTTACTGGTCAGTATCAAGTGTAACAGTAGATGTAAGCAGAGAGTAGCACACAGAGCACAAGGCAGTAGCAACATGCACTAACTAAGCACTACAACACAGTATGTACTCACACACACACACGCAGGCACGCACACACACACACACACCAGCCTGCATTTGAGCAGTAAGACTGTCAGTATAATTCATATGTATATATAGAGAGAGTATCAATACTAGCTCGGCTGCTACCTCAGTTAACTGGTAAAACAGACAGACAGGTAGAATTAGCCAATCACAAAAAGGTAGGTCAGTTCAGCCAATCACAAAAAAGTAGGTCAGTTTCTGCCCAGCAACAGGTTGCCATTGTCAGCTAAGGCCCTGCGGTTGCTACGGCGATTTCAGGATCTGCCTTGAAAAATGTCTCAAAATTCTAAGAATTTGGCTTCTGACAAGGTTCCGAACAATTGTAAACTGTGAAAAAACCGTAACTCCTGTCCAAAAACCGAAAACACCGTGAGAGACACAGAAGCCGGCAGATTCTGACAGTGTTTATTTTATTCAGATATTCCTTAAAATGAGCGAGTAAGCTCAGTGTGAACACAGAGTGAGATTCTTTTGAAAAAAGATGACGATTACATTAGGTTTAATGGGCAGCGAGACAGATATTGCCGCCGGTCTCGGACCCCCCGTTTGAATTGTGTGCAGACCCCGCCTGTCAAAGTCACATTTTATGAATCCCAACACCTATGTCTATATTTTGACAAAAAATTATTTGTCTTCTTTTTACGGTTTGGCCGTGAGCTCGAGTTAAAAATAAAAATGAAGGTTATGCATTACTGCTTCTCACACTCTAGCTAACTGCCGCTTCCACTCTAACTTTGACGAAAAAGTGATTTCCACTCCTCGTTTGACTGCTCATAGTTTGAAAATTTTACATTTTATGTAAAAACAGTTCGGTATTTTTCCAGAGAGGACAAGTTTTCCTCCGTTTTAAAGTTTTAATCACGTTTCTACGTGCACGTATGAGCGAGCTACGTGACTCTGAAAAAAGGTGAAAAAAGGTGAAATTTTTGGGGTTTTTCAAAAAATTCCCATTCATTTCCAATGGAGAAATCTCCCGGTTTTTTGGGAATAACTTTGGGAAACTTTGGAATTTCAACACCAAAAGTCATAGCACCCATCCCCCGATCGAGCCGCACGTTTTGATGTATATATTGTCGGGGTTTTCTCAAAGCTGCGGGAGGAGTTACGCGCCGAAAAACGGCGGAAGAAGATGTAAGAATAAGTATGGAGAAGATTAATAGTTGCCTCGGGGCTTCGCCCCGAGGCCTTCCTCTCCAGCTTCTGGAGTGGAAGGCCTCGGAGCTAGAACCCCGTGGCACTAACTAGAAAATTCCAGGGAAATTTTGAGTGCCACGGGGCTACTGCCGGGACGAGTACAGCAGAGAGTAGCACACAGAGCACAAGGCAGTAGCAACATGCACTAACTCTAAGCACTACACTACAGCACTTGACGCTTCACACATACCCTGTATTAGCACACAACATAGTGTATACAAACACACACACACACACACACACACACATACCTGCCTGGCCTGCATTTGAGCAGTAAGAGTGTCAATAACTAATGCTTCCACTCTAACTTTGAAGAAAAAGTGATTTCCACTCCTCGTTTGAATGCTCATAGTTTGAAAAGTTTACATGTTATGGAAAAACAGTTTAGTGTTGTGAAGAGAGAACAAGTTGTCCTTCGTTTTAAAGTTTGAATCACATTTCTATGTGCAAGTATAAGAGAGCTAGGTGACTCTGAAAAAAGATGAAAATTTGTGTTCAAAAAGAAATTCCCATTCATCCAATGGAGAATTATGCCTGTTTTGTTTTGGGAATAACTTTGGGAAAAATAGGAATTTCAACACCAAAAGTCATAGCACCCCTCCCCCGATCGAGCCGCACGTTTTGATGTATATATTGTTGGGGTTTTCTCAAAGCTGCGGGAGGAGTTACGCGCCGACATATGGCAAAAGAGAATTGTAAAGTAAACACTAGAAAATTCCAGGGAAATTTTGAGTGCCACGGGGCTACTGCCGGGACGAGTACAGTAGAGAGTAGCACACAGAGCACAAGGCAGTATGAACATGCACTAACTCTATGCACAACACTACAGCACACACACACACACACACACACACACACACACAAACACACACCTGCCTGGCCTGCATTTGAGCAGTAAGAGTGTCAATAACTGACACTTCCACTCTAACTTTGAAGAAAAAGTGATTTCCACTGCTCGTTTGACTGCTCATAGTTTGAAAAGTTTACATGTTATGTTAAAACAGTTTAGTGTTTAGTGAAGAGAGCACATGTTTTCCTTCGTTTTAAAGTTTGAATCACATTTCTATGTGCAGGTATAAGAGAGCTAGGTGACTCTGAAAAAAGATGAAATTTTGTGTTCAAAAAGAAATTCCCATTCATTTCCAATGGAGAATCATGCCTGTTTTGTTTTGGGAATAACTTTGGGAAAAATTGGAATTTTGACACCAAAAGTCATAGCACCCCTCCCCTGATCAAGCCGCAGGTTGTGATGTATATATTGTCGGGGTTTTCTCAAAACTGTGGGAGGAGTTACGCGCCGAAATTTGGCAAAAGAGAATTGTAAAGTAAACACGAGTGAAGCAGAGACTAGCACACAGAGCACAAGGCAGTAGCAACATGCACTAACTCTATGCACGACACTACAGCACTTGTATAGTGTGTACAAACACTCACACACACACACACACAGACACACACACACACACATACCTGCCTGGCCTGCATTTGAGCAGTAAGAGTGTCAATAACTGACACTTCCACTCTAACGTTCAAGAAAAAGTGATTTCCACTCCTCGTTTGACTGCTCATACTTTTAAAAGTGTACATGTTATGTTAAAACAGTTTAGTGTTGTGAAGAGAGAACAAGTTTTCCTTCGTTTTAAAGTTTGAATCACATTTCTATGTGCAGGTATGAGAGAGCTAGTTGACTTCGAAAAAAGATGAAATTTTGTGTTTAAAAAGAAATTCCCATTCATTTCTAATGGAGGATTATGCCTGTTTTGTTTTGGGAATAACTTTGGGAAAAATTGGAATTTCAACACCAAACGTCATAGCACCCCTCCCCTGATCGAGCCGCACGTTTTGATGTATATATTGTTGGGGTTTTCTCAAAGCTGCGGGACAAGTTACGCGCCGAAATATGGCAAAAGAGAATTGTAAAGTAAACACTAGAAAATTCCAGGGAAATTTTGAGTGCCACGGGGCTACTGCCGGGATGAGTAGTGGAGAATTATGGAGAACAATGGAGAATTATGCCTGTTTTGTTTCCGGAATAACTTTGGGAAAAATTGGAATTTCAACACCAAAAGTTATAGCACCCCTCCCCTGATCGAGCCGCACGTTTTGATGTACATATTGTCGGGGTTTTCTCAAAGCTGTGGGAGGAGTTACGCGCCGAAATATGGCAAAAGAGAATTGTAAAGTAAACACTAGAAAATTCCAGGGAAATTTTGAGTGCCACGGGGCTACTGCCGGGACAAGTACAGCAGAGAGTAGGAACATGCACTAACTCTATGCACGACACTACAGCACTTGACGCTTCACACATACCCTGTATTAGCACACAACATAGTGTGTACAAACACTCACACACAAAGACACACACACACACACACACACACCTGCCTGGTCTACATTTGAGCAGTTGAGTGTCAATAACTCATGCTTCCACTCTAACTTTGAAGAAAAAGTGATTTCCACTCCTCGTTTAACTGCTCATAGTTTGAAAAGTTTACATGTTATGTTAAAACAGTTTAGTGTTGTGAAGAGAGCACAAGTTTTCCTTCGTTTTAAAGTTTGAATCACATTTCTATGTGCAGGTATGAGAGAGCTACGTGATTCTGAAAAAAGATGAAATTTTGTGTTCAAAAAGAAATTCCCATTCATTTTCAATGGAGAATAATGCCTATTTTGTTTTGGGAATAACT
>NC_070586.1:36533102-36548102 GCF_027409825.1 Scomber japonicus | reverse complement strand
ATTCCCATTCATTTCCAATGGAGAATCATGCCTGTTTTGTTTTGGGAATAACATTGGGAAAAATAGGAATTTCAACACCAAAAGACATAGCACCCCTCCCCCGATCGAGCCGCACGTTTTGATGTATATATTGTTGGGGTTTTCTCAAAGCTGCGGGAGGAGTTACGCGCCGAAATATGGCAAAAAAGAATTGTAAAGTAAACACTAGAAAATTCCAGGGAAATTTTGAGTGCCACGGGGCTACTGCCGGGACGAGTACAGCAGAGAGTAGGAACATGCACTAACTCTATGCACGACACTACAGCACTTGACGCTTCACACATACCCTGTATTAGCACACAACATATTGTGTACAAAGACACACACACACACACACACACACACACACACACACACACACACACACACACACACACCTGCCTGGCCTGCATTTGAGCAGTAAGAGTGTCAATAACTGATGCTTCCACTCTAACTTTGAAGAAAAAGTGATTTCCACTCCTCGTTTGACTGCTCATACTTTTAAAAGTTTACATGTTATGTAAAAACAATTTAGTGTTGTGAAGAGAGCACAAGTTTTCCTTCATTTTAAAGTTTGAATCACATTTCTATGTGCAAGTATGAGAGAGCTAGTTGACTTCGAAAAAAGATGAAATTTTGTGTTTAAAAAGAAATTCCCATTCATTTCCAATGGAGGATTATGCCTGTTTTGTTTTGGGAATAACTTTGGGAAAAATTAGAATTTCAACACCAAAAGTCATAGCACCCATCCCCCGATCAAGCCGCACGTTTTGATGTATATATTGTCGGGGTTTTCTCAAAACTGCGGGAGGAGTTACGCGCCGAAATATGGCAAAAGAGAATTGTAAAGTAAACACTAGAAAATTCCAGGGAAATTTTGAGTGCCACGGGGCTACTGCCGGGACGAGTACACAATTTATTTCCAGTGTTCAAAAGTCACCCTGATCATATAACACTAAGTAACTTTTACTGTGGCAGTATTAAGAACATCTTACTGGTCAGTATCAAGTGTAACAGTAGATGTAAGCAGAGAGTAGCACACAGAGCACAAGGCAGTAGCAACATGCACTAACTAAGCACTACAACACAGTATGTACTCACACACACACACGCAGGCACGCACACACACACACACACCAGCCTGCATTTGAGCAGTAAGACTGTCAGTATAATTCATATGTATATATAGAGAGAGTATCAATACTAGCTCGGCCGCTACCTCAGTTAACTGGTAAAACAGACAGACAGGTAGAATTAGCCAATCACAAAAAGGTAGGTCAGTTCAGCCAATCACAAAAAAGTAGGTCAGTTTCTGCCCAGCAACAGGTTGCCATTGTCAGCTAAGGCCCTGCGGTTGCTACGGCGATTTCAGGATCTGCCTTGAAAAATGTCTCAAAATTCTAAGAATTTGGCTTCTGACAAGGTTCCGAACAATTGTAAACTGTGAGAAAACCGTAACTCCTGTCCAAAAACCGAAAACACCGTGAGAGACACAGAAGCCGGCAGATTCTGACAGTGTTTATTTTATTCAGATATTCCTTAAAATGAGCGAGTAAGCTCAGTGTGAACACAGAGTGAGATTCTTTTGAAAAAAGATGACGATTACATTAGGTTTAATGGGCAGCGAGACAGATATTGCCGCCGGTCTCGGACCCCCCGTTTGAATTGTGTGCAGACCCCGCCTGTTAAAGTCACATTTTATGAATCCCAACACCTATGTCTATATTTTGACAAAAAATTATTTGTCTTCTTTTTACGGTTTGGCCGTGAGCTCGAGTTAAAAATAAAAATGAAGGTTATGCATTACTGCTTCTCACACTCTAGCTAACTGCCGCTTCCACTCTAACTTTGACGAAAAAGTGATTTCCACTCCTCGTTTGACTGCTCATAGTTTGAAAATTTTACATTTTATGTAAAAACAGTTCGGTATTTTTCCAGAGAGGACAAGTTTTCCTCCGTTTTAAAGTTTTAATCACGTTTCTACGTGCACGTATGAGCGAGCTACGTGACTCTGAAAAAAGGTGAAAAAAGGTGAAATTTTGGGGGTTTTTCAAAAAATTCCCATTCATTTCCAATGGAGAAATCTCCCGGTTTTTTGGGAATAACTTTGGGAAACTTTGGAATTTCAACACCAAAAGTCATAGCACCCATCCCCCGATCGAGCCGCACGTTTTGATGTATATATTGTCGGGGTTTTCTCAAAGCTGCGGGAGGAGTTACGCGCCGAAAAACGGCGGAAGAAGATGTAAGAATAAGTATGGAGAAGATTAATAGTTGCCTCGGGCTTTGCCCGAGGCCTTCCTCTCCAGCTTCTGGAGTGGAAGGCCTCGGAGCTAGAACCCCGTGGCACTAACTAGAAAATTCCAGGGAAATTTTGAGTGCCACGGGGCTACTGCCGGGACGAGTACAGCAGAGAGTAGCACACAGAGCACAAGGCAGTAGCAACATGCACTAACTCTATGCACGACACTACAGCACACACACACACACACACACACACACACACACACACACTACAGCACTTGACGCTTCACACATACCCTGTATTAGCACACAACATAGTGTGTACAAACACTCACACACAAAGACACACACACACACACACACACACCTGCCTGGTCTACATTTGAGCAGTAAGAGTGTCAATAACTCATGCTTCCACTCTAACTTTGAAGAAAAAGTGATTTCCACTCCTCGTTTGACTGCTCATAGTTTGAAAAGTTTACATGGCAGAAACACCAGGCTGGCTGACCCTGGACAGGGTGAGGTGATGCTGTATGTCTCCAGGTGATGAAGACAGGGTGAGGTGATGCTGTAGGTCGTATTTACACAGGATAGGAGTATTTATGGAGGGAATTTATTTATTTAACATACTTACAACGAGCTGTAAGTCTGCTCATCTGTAGCTCTCTGGTTTCAGGCTCATTGACCTCTGACCTCTGCCTCTGCCTCTCCCCCCCCCCCCCCCCCCCCCATGAACAGAGCTACCCTGTATTAGCACACAACATAGTGTGTACAAACACTCACACACAAAGACACACACACACACACACACACACCTGCCTGGTCTACATTTGAGCAGTAAGAGTGTCAATAACTCATGCTTCCACTCTAACTTTGAAGAAAAAGTGATTTCCACTCCTCGTTTGACTGCTCATAGTTTGAAAAGTTTACATGGCAGAAACACCAGGCTGGCTGACCCTGGACAGGGTGAGGTGATGCTGTATGTCTCCAGGTGATGAAGACAGGGTGAGGTGATGCTGTAGGTCTCCAGGTGATGAAGACAGGGTGAGGTGATGTTGTAGGTCTCCAGGTGATGTAGACAGGGTGAGGTGATGATGTAGGTCTCCAGGTGATGAAGACAGGGTGAGGTGATGCTGTAGGTCTCCAGGTGATGAAGACAGGGTGAGGTGATGATGTATGTCTCCAGGTGATGAAGACAGGGTGAGGTGATGCTGTAGGTCTCCAGGTGATGAAGACAGGCTGAGGTGATGCTGTAGGTCTCCAGGTGATGAAGACAGGCTGAGGTGATGCTGTAGGTCTCCAGGTGATGAAGACAGGGTGAGGTGATGCTGTAGGTCTCCAGGTGATGAAGACAGGGTGAGGTGATGCTGTAGGTCTCCAGGTGATGAAGACAGGGTGAGGTGATGCTGTAGGTCTCCAGGTGATGAAGACAGGGTGAGGTGATGCTGTAGGTCTCCAGGTGATGAAGACAGTAGGTTGAACATCATGCTTGGGTCTCTCATCAGACAGTGCAGCAGCTGATGAGACTGCTCAAGGTCCAGGTCCTGAATTATCTCCTGGAATGAGAAGATTGTTAATATTGTGTTAGTTCATAAATCAGATTTTATTATGACCAGATGCAGTTTTCACATTATATAAAGAGGCCAGTGTCAGTTCAGAGGTAATGCTGTTACACTGATGTAATCTGACCTTATTTCACAGGATAGGAGTATTTATGGAGGGAATTTATTTATTTAACATACTTACAACGAGCTGTAAGTCTGCTCATCTGTAGCTCTCTGGTTTCAGGCTCATTGACCTCTGACCTCTGCCTCTGCCTCTCCCCCCCCCCCCCCCCCCCCATGAACAGAGCTACACCATGATAGTACTGACATGTACATAAAATCAGACATATTACCTGTAAACTTAAATATAACTATAACTATACTATAAATAGATCACTGAAATATTAACAACTTTTCTTCTAGTTTTGCCCTAAAACACAGAACAATACAATACAATATTTTGTCCACAGTAAACATGAATGAATTAATCACTCCATTCAAATGACCTGACACAGTCACATTTATGTATTCATTTATTTATTTATTTAGTTCTACATTTATTTATTGATTGATTTATTTATTTATTTTACATCTGTATTTCTAAATTTCTACATTTTTTTATGTCTATTTCCATATGTTAATGTGGTGGGCGGTAATAACATTAGTCTTAAGTATGAATAAATAAATATGTGTTCTGAGTTTGACATACCACAGAAAGGTGTGTTGTTGCCAAATGTGAATGATTAAAAAATGCCAAATATGTGAAATTAGGCTTCAAAATTGTGTAAAAATCTGTCTCTGTTTCTCCCAAACACTGTGGGCATGCCTGCTGAGTTCACTGAAACCCGGCCCCCTACCAAGTGTCACGTGTCAATCAAAGTCATCACCTATACTATTGCTGAGAGCTTAACTAGGTTAGTTTACTAGGCAGACAGGTAGAATTAGCCAATCAGAAAAAAGTAGGTCAGATTCTGCCCAGCAACAGGTTGCCATGGTCAGCTAAGGCCCTGCGGTTGCTACGGCGATTTCAGGATCTGCCTTGAAAAATGTCTCAAAATTCTAAAAAGTTTGGCTTCTGACAAGGTGCCGAACAATTGCAAACTGTGAGAAAACCGTAACTCCTGTCCAAAAACTGAAAACACCGTGAGAGACACAGAAGCCGGCAGATTCTGACAGTGTTTATTTTATTCAGATATTCCTTAAAATGAGCGAGTAAGCTCAGTGTGAACACAGAGTGAGATTCTTTTGAAATAAGAAGACGATTACATTAGGTTTAATGGGGAGCGAGACAGGGATTGCCGCCAGTCTCGGCCCCCCCGTTTAAATTTTGTGCAGATCCCGCCGGTCAAAGTCACATTTTATGAATCCTAACACCTATGTCTACATTTTGACAAAAAATTATTTGTCTCCTTTTTACGGTTTGGCCGTGAGCTCGAGTTAAAAATAAAAATTAAGGTTATGGTTTACTGCTTCTCACACTCTAGCTAACTGCCGCTTCCACTCTAACTTTGAAGAAAAAGTGATTTCCACTCCTCGTTTGACTGCTCATAGTTTGAAAAGTTTACATGTTATGTTAAAATAGTTTGTATTTTTCCAGAGAGGACAAGTTTTCCTCCGTTTTAAAGTTTGAATCACATTTCTACGTGCACGTATGAGAGAGCTAGGTGACTCTGAAAAAAGGTGAAATTTTGTGTTTTAAAAAAAAAATTCCCATTCATTTTCAATGGAGAAATATTCCCGGTTTTTTGGGAATAACTTTGGGTAACTTTGGAATTTCAACACCAAAAGTCATAGCACCTCTTTCCCGATCAAGCCGTACGTTTTGATGTATATATTGTCGGGGTTTTCTCAAAGCTGTGGGAGGAGTTACGCGCCGAAAAACGGCGGAAGAAAAAGAATAATTAAAACTGCAAGCAGTGATGAACGGGCCCTCGCGCCCCCATGCACCGCCTTGTACGCGCATGTCGGTGCATGCTGCAGTCACATGGCCGACACAGCGGGCACATAGACGTCTTGGCACCCGGGCTCGTAATGAACATTGTGTGATGGGGCTAAGTCACATTGCATGTCTCCACTAGGTGGCGCTAGAGATCACCCACCAATGACATGTCATGTTGCAGTGTGTGATGTAGAGAACACATCCTCTAAATTTCATGTAAATCGGATAATGTTTGTGATATGAGGCTGACTTGCTGTGTCCAGTAGGTGGCGCTGTGTATATGAAGCAGTATTGATGCATAGATGTGTTCAGGGCGGGACCCTCTACATGTGTGATCAATTTGGTGTAGACGGGACAATGTCTGTAGGAGTTATAAGGACTTCCTGCTTCATGGCGAAGCATCGAAATTGTTTGCACAGCCACGCCCAACAGGAATAAGTCATAAAAAAGCTTTTGATAACTTTTTATCTCCAATGTGTCAAGATGACTCTGTGTGAATTTGAAGTGGATGGGATGAAATCCCTAGGACTAGTTCGATCAAATATGAGGCCTGGAAATGACCAAAAAACTCAGCAAAATATAGCATTTTTCCCAAGATGGCCGACTTCCTGTTGGTGTTAGGGTATGGGTCCAAATGGCGTTTTTGTGCGTCTGGAGATGATACATAAACCTACCGAGTTTCATTCTTGTATGTCAATCGGGAAGGCTGAGGTACAATTTTGAAATATTCAAGGGGGCGCTGTTGAGCCGTTTAGCCACGCCCATCCCATTGAAGTATATAGGAAGTTTAATTAACCCACTCCAGACGTGTGTGTTGAGTTTCGTTACCGTGGAGGCATCCTTTGCCCCTGAAAACTGTAATCGTATTTTCATGGCGTTGAATGTGTTGTCATGGCAACGGTATTTGATGATGGGTCATGAGTTGCAGAATGTAGCATCACCAAGGTCTTATGTCTCAGCTGAGTGAATTTCAGGTGGAAATACTTAAGATTATGGGAGTAATCAGTGACAGACTGAAGCAAGTGACTTCCTGTTGCCAGTAGGTGGCGCTATGACTGTCACTAAATATGAGACTGTACATGTGTTCAGACTGGGACACTGAACAAACATATTAAATTTGGAAAAGCTCAGACCATGTGGAGTCAAGTTATGAGGGTTTGAAATTTCATGGCGAAGCATCGAAATTCGCCGCGTCACCACGGCAACCAGGAATGACGGACGAAAAAGCTTTTGATAACTTTTCATCTCCAATGTCTCAAGATGACTCTGTGTGAATTTGAAGTGGATGGGATGAAAACTCTAGGACTAGTTCGCTCAAATATGATGCCAAAATCGGCATTAAAATCAATACTTTGATTCAAAATGGCCGACTTCCTGTTGGAGTGACGTCATGGTACCCACAGACTTTTTTGTGCGTCTTGACATGATGAACATGTGTACCAAGTTTCGTTTCTCTATGTCAATCTGGGGCGAGGGGATCGATGTTCTTGATTTTGCAGGTGGCGCTAGAGAGCCATTTTGGCACGCCCATTTATGCAAACCATAAAATATCAAATTTTTCGCCGGGTCTGACTAGCATGCAAACTTTGGTGAGTTTCGGGGCACGTTCAGGGGGGCAAAAAGCCCGTTGTTTTGGGAGAAAAATAAAAAGCGGAATAATAATAATCCGGGCAATTACAATAGGGCTTCGCGCTGGTCAGCGCTCGGGCCCTAATAATAAGTATGGAGAAGATTAATAGTTGCCTCGGGGGCTACTGCCGGGACGAGTACAGCAGAGAGTAGCACACAGAGCACAAGGCAGTAGGAACATGCACTAACTCTATGCACGACACCACAGCACACACACACGCACGCACACACACACACACACACACACACACACACACACACACACACACACACACACACACACACACACACACACACACACACACCATACCTGCCTGGCCTGCATTTGAGCAGTAAGACTGTCAATAACTGATGCTTCCACTCTAACTTTGAAGAAAAAATGATTTCCACTCCTTGTTTGACTGCTCATAGTTTGAAAAGTTTACATGTTATGTTAAAACAGTTTAGTGTTGTGAAGAGAGCACAAGTTTTCCTTTATTTTAAAGTTTGAATCACATTTCTATGTGTAAGTATAAGAGAGCTAGGTGATTCTGAAAAAAGATGAAATTTTGTGTTCAAAAAGAAATTCCCATTCATTTCCAATGGAGAATCATGCCTGTTTTGTTTTGGGAATAACTTTGGGAAAAGTTGGAATTTTAACACCAAAAGTCATAGCACCCCTCCCCTGATCAAGCCGCAGGTTGTGATGTATATATTGTCGGGGTTTTCTCAAAACTGTGGGAGGAGTTACGCGCCGAAATTTGGCAAAAGAGAATTGTAAAGTAAACACGAGTGCAGCAGAGACTAGCACACAGAGCACAAGGCAGTAGCAACATGCACTAACTCTATGCACGACACTACAGCACTTGTATAGTGTGTACAAACACTCACACACACACACACACAGACACACACACACACACATACCTGCCTGGCCTGCATTTGAGCAGTAAGAGTGTCAATAACTGACACTTCCACTCTAACGTTCAAGAAAAAGTGATTTCCACTCCTCGTTTGACTGCTCATACTTTTAAAAGTGTACATGTTATGTTAAAACAGTTTAGTGTTGTGAAGAGAGAACAAGTTTTCCTTCGTTTTAAAGTTTGAATCACATTTCTATGTGCAGGTATGAGAGAGCTAGTTGACTTCGAAAAAAGATGAAATTTTGTGTTTAAAAAGAAATTCCCATTCATTTCTAATGGAGGATTATGCCTGTTTTGTTTTGGGAATAACTTTGGGAAAAATTGGAATTTCAACACCAAAAGTCATAGCACCCCTTCCCCGATCGAGCCGCACGTTTTGATGTATATATTGTTGGGGTTTTCTCAAAGCTGCGGGACGAGTTACGCGCCGAAATATGGCAAAAGAGAATTGTAAAGTAAACACTAGAAAATTCCAGGGAAATTTTGAGTGCCACGGGGCTACTGCCGGGATGAGTACAGCAGAGAGTAGCACACAGAGCACAAGGCAGTAGGAACATGCACTAACTCTAAGCACTACACTACAGCACTTGACGCTTCACACATACCCTGTATTAGCACACAACATAGTGTGTACAAACATTCACACACAAAGACACACACAAAGACACACCATACCTGCCTGGCCTTCATTTGAGCAGTAAGACTGTCAATAACTGACGCTTCCACTCTAACTTTGAAAAAAAAGTGATTTCCACTCCTCGTTTGACTGCTCATAGTTTGAAAAGTTTACATGTTATGTAAAAACAGTTTAGTGTTGTGAAGAGAGCACAAGTTTTCCTTTGTTTTAAAGTTTGAATCACATTTCTATTTGTAAGTATGAGAGAGCTAGATGATTCTGAAAACAGATGAAATTTTGTGTTCAAAAAGAAATTCCCATTCATTTCCAATGGAGAATCATGCCTGTTTTGTTTTGGGAATAACATTGGGAAAAATAGGAATTTCAACACCAAAAGTCATAGCACCCCTCCCCCGATCGAGCCGCACGTTTTGATGTATATATTGTTGGCGTTTTCTCAAAGCTGCGGGACGAGTTACGCGCCGAGATATGGCGGAAGAGAATTGTAAAGTAAACACTAGAAAATTCCAGGGAAATTTTGAGTGCCACGGGGCTACTGCCGGGACGATTACACGCTTTATTTCCAGTCTTCAAAAGTCACCCTGATCATATAACACTAAGTAACTTTTACCGTGGCAGTATTAAGTACATCTTACTGGTCAGTATCAAGTGTAACAGTAGATGTAAGCAGAGAGTAGCAACATGCACTAACTCTAAGCACTACACTACATCACTTGACGCTTCACACATACCCTGTATTAGCACACAACATAGTGTATACAAACATACACACACACACACACACATACCTGCCTGGCCTGCATTTGAGCAGTAAGAGTGTCAATAACTATTGCTTCCACTCTAAAAAGTGATTTCCACTCCTCGTTTGAATGCTCATAGTTTGAAAGGTTTACATGTTATGGAAAAACAGTTTAGTGTTGTGAAGAGAGAACAAGTTGTCCTTCGTTTTAAAGTTTGAATCACATTTCCATGTGCAAGTATAAGAGAGCTAGGTGACTCTGAAAAAAGATGAAATTTTGTGTTCAAAAAGAAATTCCCATTCATTCCCAATGGAGAATTATGCCTGTTTTGTTTTGGGAATAACTTTGGGAAAAATTGGAATTTCAACACCAAAAGTCATAGCACCCCTCCCCCGATCGAGCCGCACGTTTTGATGTATATATTGTTGGGGTTTTCTCAAAGCTGCGGGACGAGTTACACGCCGAAATATGGCAAAAGAGAATTGTAAAGTAAACACTAGAAAATTCCAGGGAAATTTTGAGTGCCACGGGGCTACTGCCGGGATGAGTACAGCAGAGAGTAGCACACAGAGCACAAGGCAGTAGGAACATGCACTAACTCTGTGCCCGACACTACAGCATTTGACGCTTCACACATACCCTGTATTAGCACACAACATAGTGTGTACAAACATTCACACACAAAGACACACACAAAGACACACACATACCTGCCTGGCCTGCATTTGAGCAGTAAGACTGTCAATAACTAATGCTTCCACTCTAACTTTGAAAAAAAAGTGATTTCCACTCCTCGTTTGAATGCTCATAGTTTGAAAAGTTTACATGTTATGTAAAAACAGTTTAGTGTTTTGGAGAGAGCACAAGTTTTCCTCCGTTTTAAAGTTTGAATCACATTTCTATGTGCAAGTATAAGAGAGCTAGGTGACTCTGAAAAAAGATGAAATTTTGTGTTCAAAAAGAAATTCCCATTCATTTCCAATGGAGAATCATGCCTATTTTGTTTTGGGAATAACTTTGGGAAAAATAGGAATTTCAACACCAAAAGTCATAGCACCCATCCCCCGATCGAGCCGCACGTTTTGATGTATATATTGTCGGGGTTTTCTCAAAGCTGCGGGAGGAGTTACGCGCCGAAATATGGCAAAAGAGAATTGTAAAGTAAACACTAGAAAATTCCAGGGAAATTTTGAGTGCCACGGGGCTACTGCCGGGACGAGTACAGCAGAGAGTAGCACACAGAGCACAAGGCAGTAGGAACATGCACTAACTCTATGCACGACACTACAGCACTTTACACTTCACATATAATGTTAGCACACTACATAGTGTGTACAAAACACACACACACACACACACACACACACACCTGCCTGGCCTGCATTTGAGCAGTAAGAGTGTCAATAACTGCCGCTTCCACTCTTAACTTTGAAGAAAAAGTGATTTCCACTCCTCATTTGACTGCTCATACTTTGAAAAGTTTACAGGTTATGTTAAAACAGTTTAATGTTGTGAAGAGAGCACAAGTTTTCCTCTGCTTTAAAGTCTGAATCACATTTCTATGTGCAAGTATGAGAGAGCTAGGTGATTCTGAAAAAGGAAGACATTTTTTGTTCAAAAAGAAATTCCCATTCATTTCCAATGGAGAATTATGCCGATATTGTTTTGGGAATAACTTTGGGAAACTTTGGAATTTCAACACCAAAAGTCATAGCACCCCTCCCCCGATCGAGAAGCACGTTTTGATGTATATATTGTTGGGGTTTTCTCAAAGCTGTGGGAGGAGTTACGCGCCGAAATTTGGCAAAAGAGAATTGTAAAGTAAACACTAGAAAATTCCAGGGAAATTTTGAGTGCCACGGGGCTACTGCCGGGACGAGTACACGATTTATTTTTTTCTTATGAATGTACTTTATTCTCAACTTAACGTTCTTGAAAATATTAAGTTAATGTTATTATCACATTTAAGCATAAATAATATTTATTTAAACTTATAAATTAAATTCTACTTCATTTTTTCCACCGACAGGAACATCACTGTAATGAAATTATTAAGTAAATCTTCAAATCATTTATTTTAAATTACTTAGTTGTATGAAATTATATTATGTACATTTTGTTCATCTTCTATTGATAAATGTTAAATCTTTTTATAAACCACGAATCATATAACTACAATACAATACAATAAAACTATTTATTGTGTCCACAGTAAACATGAATTAATCCATTCAAATGAATTAGCTCAGTTAACTGGCAAAACAGACAGACAGGTAGAATTAGCCAATCACAAAAAGGTAGGTCAGTTCAGCCAATCACAAAAAGGTAGATCAGATTCTGCCCAGCAACAGGTTGCCATGGTCAGCTAAGGCCCTGCGGTTGCTATGGCGATTTCAGGATCTGCCTTGAAAAATGTCTCAACATTCTAAAAGATTTGGCTTCTGACAAGGTTCCGAACAATTGCAAACTGTGAGAAAACCGTAACTTAACACACACACAAACATAAATGTGTATCTATCTATCTATCTATGTATCTATCTAATAGATAGATAGATAGATAGATAGATAGATAGATAGTTAGATAGATAGATAGATAGATACATAGATACATAGATGATAGATGATAGATAGATAGATAGATAGATAGATAGATAGATAGATAGATAGATAGTTAGATAGACAGACAGACAGACAGACAGACAGACAGACAGACAGACAGACAGACAGACAGACAGACAGATAGATAGATAGATAGATAGATAGATAGATAGATAGATAGATACATCAATAGATAGATAGATAGATAGATAGACAGATAGATAGACAGATAGATAGATAGATAGATAGATACATCAATAGATAGATAGATAGATAGATAGATAGATAGATAGATAGATACATCAATAGATAGATAGATAGATAGATACATCAATAGATAGATAGATAGATAGATAGATAGATACATCAATAGATAGATAGATAGATAGATAGATAGATACATCGATACATAGATAGATAGATAGATAGATAGATAGATAGATAGATAGATAGATAGACAGACAGATAGATAGATAGATAGATACATCAATAGATAGATAGATAGATAGATAGATAGATAGATAGATACATCAATAGATAGATAGATAGATAGATAGATACATCAACAGATAGATAGATAGATAGATAGATAGATAGATAGATAGATAGATAGATAGATACATCAATAGATAGATAGATAGATAGATAGATAGATAGATAGATAGATAGATAGATAGATAGATACATCAACAGATAGATAGATAGATAGATAGATAGATAGATAGATAGATAGATAGATAGATAGATAGATAGATACATCAATAGATAGATAGATAGATAGATAGATAGATACAAAGATAGATAGATAGATACAAAGATAGATAGATAGACAGATAGATAGATAGATAGATAGATAGATAGACAGATAGATAGATAGATAGATAGATAGATAGATAGATAGATAGATAGATACATAGAAATAGATACATAGATAGATGGATAGATAGATAGATAGATAGATAGATAGATAGATAGACAGACAGACAGACAGACAGATAGATAGATAGATAGATAGATAGATAGATAGATAGATAGATAGATAGATAGATAGATAGATAGATAGATAGATAGATAGATAGACAGACAGATAGATAGATAGATACAAAGATAGATCGATAGATAGATAGATAGATAGATAGATAGATAGATAGATAGATAGATAGATAGATAGATAGATAGATAGATAGACAGATAGATAGATAGATAGATAGACAGATAGATAGATAGATAGATACAAAGATAGATAGATAGATAGATAGATACAAAGATAGATAGATAGACAGATAGATAGATAGATAGATAGATCGATAGATAGATAGATAGATAGATAGATAGATACATCAATAGATAGATAGATAGATAGACAGATAGATAGATAGATAGATAGATAGATAGATAGATACAAAGATAGATAGATAGATAGATAGTTCGATACATAGATAGATAGATAGATAGATAGATAGATAGATAGATAGATAGATAGATAGATAGATAGATAGATAGATAGACAGATAGATCGATAGATAGATAGATAGATAGATAGACAGATAGATAGATAGATAGATGGATAGATACATCAATAGATAGATAGATAGATAGATAGATAGATAGATAGATAGATAGATAGATAGATAGATAGATAGATAGATAGATAGATAGATAGACAGATAGATCGATAGATAGATAGATAGATAGATAGATAGATAGATAGACAGATAGATAGATAGATAGATGGATAGATACATCAATAGATAGACAGATAGATAGATAGATAGATAGATAGATAGATAGATAGATAGATAGATAGATAGATAGATAGATAGATAGATAGATAGATAGATACAAAGATAGTTCGATACATAGATAGATAGATAGTTCGATACATAGATAGATAGATAGATAGATAGATAGATAGACAGATAGATCGATAGATAGATAGATAGATAGATAGATAGATAGATAGATAGATAGATAGATAGTTCGATACATAGATAGATAGATAGATAGATAGATAGATACAAAGATAGATAGATAGATAGATAGATAGATAGACAGATAGATAGATACATAGATAGATAGATAGATACATAGATACTGGTAAAACAGACAGACAGGTAGAATTAGCCAATCACAAAAAGGTAGGTCAGTTCAGCCAATCACAAAAAGGTAGATCAGATTCTGCCCAGCAACAGGTTGCCATGGTCAGCTAAGGCACTGCGGTTGCTATGGCGATTTCAGGATCTGCCTTGAAAAATGTCTCAACATTCTAAAAGATTTGGCTTCTGACAAGGTTCCGAACAATTGCAAACTGTGAGAAAACCGTAACTCCTGTCCAAAAACCGAAAACACCGTGAGAGACACAGAAGCCGGCAGATTCTGACAGTGTTTATTTTATTCAGATATTCCTTAAAATGAGCGAGTAAGCTCAGTGCGAACACAGAGTGAGATTCTTTTGAAATAAGAAGACGATTACATTAGGTTTAATGGGGAGCGAGACAGGTATTGCCGCCGGTCTCGGCCCCCCCGTTTAAATTTTGTGCAGATCCCGCCTGTCAACTTCACTTTTTATGAATCCCAACACCTATGTCTATATTTTGACCAAAAATTATTTGTCTCCTTTTTACGGTTTGGCCGTGAGCTCGAGTTAAAAATAAAAATTAAGGTTATGGTTTACTGCTTCTCACACTCTAGCTAACTGCCGCTTCCACTCTAACTTTGTAGAAAAAGTGATTTCCACTCCTCGTTTGAC
>NC_070586.1:36525602-36528102 GCF_027409825.1 Scomber japonicus | reverse complement strand
GAGTTACGCGCCGAAATTTGGCAAAAGAGAATTGTAAAGTAAACACTAGAAAATTCCAGGGAAATTTTGAGTGCCACGGGGCTACTGCCGGGACGAGTACAGCAGAGAGTAGCACACAGAGCACAAGGCAGTAGCAACATGCACTAACTCTAAGCACTACACTACAGCACTTGACGCTTCACACATACCCTGTATTAGCACACAACATAGTGTATACAAACACACACACACACACACATACCTGCCTGGCCTGCATTTGAGCAGTAAGAGTGTCAATAACTAATGCTTCCACTCTAACTTTGAAGAAAAAGTGATTTCCACTCCTCGTTTGAATGCTCATAGTTTGAAAAGTTTACATGTTATGGAAAAACAGTTTAGTGTTGTGAAGAGAGAACAAGTGGTCCTTCGTTTTAAAGTTTGAATCACATTTCCATGTGCAAGTATAAGAGAGCTAGGTGACTCTGAAAAAAGATGAAATTTTGTGTTCAAAAAGAAATTCCCATTCATTCCCAATGGAGAATTATGCCTGTTTTGTTTCGGGAATAACTTTAGGACAAATTGGAATTTCAACACCAAAAGTCATAGCACCCCTCCCCCGATCGAGACGCACGTTTTGATGTATATATTGTTGGGGTTTTCTCAAAGCTGCGGGAGGAGTTACGCGCCGAAATATGGCAAAAGAGAATTGTAAAGTAAACACTAGAAAATTCCAGGGAAATTTTGAGTGCCACGGGGCTACTGCCGGGACGAGTACAGCGGAGAGTAGCACACAGAGCACAAGGCAGTAGCAACATGCACTAACTCTAAGCACTACACTACAGCACTTGACGCTTCACACATACCCTGTATTAGCACACAACATAGTGTATACAAACACACACACACACACACATACCTGCCTGGCCTGCATTTGAGCAGTAAGAGTGTCAATAACTAATGCTTCCACTCTAACTTTGAAGAAAAAGTGATTTCCACTCCTCGTTTGAATGCTCATAGTTTGAAAAGTTTACATGTTATGGAAAAACAGTTTAGTGTTGTGAAGAGAGAACAAGTGGTCCTTCGTTGTAAAGTTTGAATCACATTTCCATGTGCAAGTATAAGAGAGCTAGGTGACTCTGAAAAAAGATGAAATTTTGTGTTCAAAAAGAAATTCCCATTCATTCCCAATGGAGAATTATGCCTGTTTTGTTTCGGGAATAACTTTAGGACAAATTGGAATTTCAACACCAAAAGTCATAGCACCCCTCCCCCGATCGAGACGCACGTTTTGATGTATATATTGTTGGGGTTTTCTCAAAGCTGTGGGAGGAGTTACGCGCCGAAATTTGGCAAAAGAGAATTGTAAAGTAAACACTAGAAAATTCCAGGGAAATTTTGAGTGCCACGGGGCTACTGCCGGGACGAATACATGATTTATTTCCAGTGTTCAAAAGTCACCCTGATCATGTAACACTAAGTAACTTTTACTGTGGCAGTATTAAGTACATCTTACTGGTCAGTATCAAGTGTAACAGTAGCACACAGAGCACAAGGCAGTAGCAACATGCACTAACTGTATGCACGACACTACAGCATTTGACGCTTCACACATACCCTGTATTAGCACATAATATAGTGTGTACAAACACTCACACACAAAGACACACAAAGACACACACACACACACACACACACACACACACACACACACACACACACACACACACACCTGCCTGGCCTGCATTTGAGCAGTAAGACTGTCAATAACTGACGCTTCCACATTAACTTTCAAGAAAAATTGACTTCCACTCCTCGTTTGACTGCTCATACTTTTAAAAGTTTACATGTTATGTTAAAACAGTTTAGTGTTTTGGAGAGAGCACAAGTTTTCCTTCGTTTTAAAGTTTGAATGACATTTCTATGTGCAAGTATAAGAGAGCTAGGTGATTCTGAAAAAAGATGAAATTTTGTGTTTAAAAAGAAATTCCCATTCATTTCCAATGGAGGATCATGCCTGTTTTGTTTTGGGAATAACTTTGTGAAAAATTGGAATTTCAACACCAAAAGTCATAGCACCCCTCCCCCGATCGAGCCGCACGTTTTGATGTATATATTGTCGGGGTTTTCTCAAAGCTGCGGGAGGAGTTACGCACCGAAATATGGCAAAGGAGAATTGTAAAGTAAACACTAGAAAATTCCAGGGAAATTTTGAGTGCCACGGGGCTACTGCCGGGACAAGTACACAATTTATTTCCAGTGTTCAAAAGTCACCCTGATCATATAACACTAAGTAACTTTTACTGTGGCAGTATTAAGTACATCTTACTGGTCAGTATCAAGTGTCAGAGTAGATGTAAGCAGAGAGTAGCACACAGAGCACAAGGCAGTAGCAACATGCACTAACTCTAAGCACTACAACACAGTATGTACTCACACACACACACACACACGCACGCACGTACGCACGCACGCACACACACACACACACACACACACATACACACACACACACACACCAGCC
>NC_070586.1:36505602-36515602 GCF_027409825.1 Scomber japonicus | reverse complement strand
CGAAATATGGCAAAAGAGAATTGTAAAGTAAACACTAGAAAATTCCAGGGAAATTTTGAGTGCCACGGGGCTACTGCCGGGACGAGTAAAAAATGTATTTCCAGTGTTCAAAAGTCACCCTGATCATATAACACTAAGTAACTTTTACTGTGGCAGTATTAAGTACATCTTACTGGTCAGTATCAAGTGTAACAGTAGATGTAAGCAGAGAGTAGCACACAGAGCACAAGGCAGTAGCAACATGCACTAACTCTAAGCACTACACTACAGCACTTTACAACACAGTGTGTACTCACACACACACACACACACACACACACACACACACACACACACACACACACACACACACACACACACACACAAGCCAGCATTTGAGCAGTAAGAGTGTCAATATAATTCATATGTATATATAGAGAGAGAGTATCAATACTAGCTCAGTTAACTGGCAAAACAGACAGACATGTAGAATTAGCCAATCACAAAAAGGTAGATCAGTTCAGCCAATCACAAAAAGGTAGGTCAGATTCTGCCCAGCGACAGGTTGCCAAGGTCAGCTAAGGCACTGTGTCAATCAAAGTCATCACCTATACTATTGCTGAGAGCTTAACTAGGTTAGTTTACTAGGCAGACAGGTAGAATTAGCCAATCAGAAAAAAGTAGGTCAGATTCTGCCCAGCAACAGGTTGCCATGGTCAGCTAAGGCCCTGCGGTTGCTACGGCGATTTCAGGATCTGCCTTGAAAAATGTCTCAAAATTCTAAAAAGTTTGGCTTCTGACAAGGTGCCGAACAATTGCAAACTGTGAGAAAACCGTAACTCCTGTCCAAAAACCGAAAACACCGTGAGAGACACAGAAGCCGGCAGATTCTGACAGTGTTTATTTTATTCACATATTCCTTAAAATGAGCGAGTAAGCTCAGTGTGAACACAGAGTGAGATTCTTTTGAAATAAGAAGACGATTACATTAGGTTTAATGGGGAGCGAGACAGGGATTGCCGCCAGTCTCGGCCCCCCCGTTTAAATTTTGTGCAGATCCCGCCGGTCAAAGTCACATTTTATGAATCCTAACACCTATGTCTACATTTTGACAAAAAATTATTTGTCTCCTTTTTACGGTTTGGCCGTGAGCTCGAGTTAAAAATAAAAATTAAGGTTATGGTTTACTGCTTCTCACACTCTAGCTAACTGCCGCTTCCACTCTAACTTTGAAGAAAAAGTGATTTCCACTCCTCGTTTGACTGCTCATAGTTTGAAAAGTTTACATGTTATGTTAAAATAGTTTGTATTTTTCCAGAGAGGACAAGTTTTCCTCCGTTTTAAAGTTTGAATCACATTTCTACGTGCACGTATGAGAGAGCTAGGTGACTCTGAAAAAAGGTGAAATTTTGTGTTTTAAAAAAAAAATTCCCATTCATTTTCAATGGAGAAATATTCCCGGTTTTTTGGGAATAACTTTGGGTAACTTTGGAATTTCAACACCAAAAGTCATAGCACCTCTTTCCCGATCAAGCCGTACGTTTTGATGTATATATTGTCGGGGTTTTCTCAAAGCTGTGGGAGGAGTTACGCGCCGAAAAACGGCGGAAGAAAAAGAATAATAATAAGTATGGAGAAGATTAATAGTTGCCTCGGGGGCTACTGCCGGGACGAGTACAGCAGAGAGTAGCACACAGAGCACAAGGCAGTAGGAACATGCACTAACTCTATGCACGACACCACAGCACACACACACGCACGCACACACACACACACACACACACACACACACACACACACACACACACACACACACACACACACACACCATACCTGCCTGGCCTGCATTTGAGCAGTAAGACTGTCAATAACTGATGCTTCCACTCTAACTTTGAAGAAAAAGTGATTTCCACTCCTTGTTTGACTGCTCATAGTTTGAAAAGTTTACATGTTATGTTAAAACAGTTTAGTGTTGTGAAGAGAGCACAAGTTTTCCTTTGTTTTAAAGTTTGAATCACATTTCTATGTGTAAGTATAAGAGAGCTAGGTGATTCTGAAAAAAGATGAAATTTTGTGTTCAAAAAGAAATTCCCATTCATTTCCAATGGAGAATCATGCCTGTTTTGTTTTGGGAATAACTTTGTGAAAAATTGGAATTTCAACACCAAAAGTCATAGCACCCCTCCCCCGATCGAGCCGCACGTTTTGATGTATATATTGTCGGGGTTTTCTCAAAGCTGCGGGAGGAGTTACGCGCCGAAATATGGCAAAAGAGAATTGTAAAGTAAACACTAGAAAATTCCAGGGAAATTTTGAGTGCCACGGGGCTACTGCCGGGACGAGTACAGCAGAGAGTAGCACACAGAGCACAAGGCAGTAGCAACATGCACTGACTCTATGCATGACACTACAGCACACACACACACACACACACACACACACACACACACACACACACACACACACACACACACACACACACACACACACACACACACACACACCATACCTGCCTGGCCTGCATTTGAGCAGTAAGACTGTCAATAACTGCCGCTTCCACTCTAACTTTGAAGAAAAAGTGATTTCCACTCCTCGTTTGACTGCTCATAGTTTGAAAAGTTTAAATGTTATGTTAAAACAGTTTAGTGTTGTGAAGAGAGCACAAGTTTTCCTTCGTTTTAAAGTTTGAATCACATTTCTATGTGCAAGTATAAGAGAGCTAGGTGACTCTGAAAAAAGATGAAATTTTGTGATTAAAAAGAAATTCCCATTCATTTCCAATGGAGAATTATGCCTATTTTGTTTTGGGAATAACTTTGGGAAAAATAGGAATTTCAACACCAAAAGTCATAGCACCCCTCCCCCGATCGAGCCGCACGTTTTGATGTATATATTGTCGGGGTTTTCTCAAAGCTGTGGGAGGAGTTACGCGCCGAAATTTGGCAAAAGAGAATTGTAAAGTAATCATATAACACTAAATAACTTTTACTGTGGCAGTATTAAGTACATCTTACTAGTCAGTATCAAGTGTAACAGTAGATGTAAGCAGAGAGTAGCACACAGAGCACAAGGCAGTAGCAACATGCACTAACTCTAAGCACTACAACACAGTGTGTACACACACACACACACACACACACACACACACACACCAGCCTGCATTTGAGCAGTAAGACTGTCAGTATAATTCATATGTATATATATAGAGAGAGTATCAATACTAGCTCGGCTGATACCCCAGTTAACTGGCAAAACAGACAGACAGGTAGAATTAGCCAATCACAAAAAGGTAGATCAGTTTAGCCAATCACAAAAAAGTAGGTCAGATTCTGCCCAGCAACAGGTTGCCAAGGTCAGCTAAGGCCCTGCGGTTGCTACGGCGATTTCAGGATCTGCCTTGAAAAATGTCTCAAAATTCTAAAGGATTTGGCTTCTGACAAGGTCCCGAACAATTGCAAACTGTGAGAAAACCGTAACTCCTGTCCAAAAACCGAAAACACCGTGAGAGACACAGAAGCCGGAAGATTCTGACAGTGTTTATTTTATTCACATATTCCTTAAAATGAGCGAGTAAGCTCAGTGCGAACACAGAGTGAGATTCTTTTGAAATAAGAAGAAGATTACATTAGGTTTAATGGGGAGCGAGACAGGTATTGCCGCTGGTCTCGGCCCCCCCGTTTAAATTTTGTGCAGATCCCGCCTGTCAATCCCAACACCTATGTCTACATTTTGACAAAAAATTATTTGTCTCCTTTTTACGGTTTGGCCGTGAGCTCGAGTTAAAAATAAAAATTAAGGTTATGGTTTACTGCTTCTCACACTCTAGCTAACTGCCGCTTCCACTCTAACTTTGACGAAAAAGTGATTTCCACTCCTCGTTTGACTGCTCATAGTTTGAAAAGTTTACATGTTATGTTAAAATAGTTTGTATTTTTCCAGAGAGAACAAGTTTTCCTCCGTTTAAAAGTTTAAATCATGTTTCTACGTGCACGTATGAGAGAGCTAGGTGACTCTGAAAAAAGGTGAAATTTTGTGTTTTTAAAAAAAAAATCCCATTCATTTTCAATGGAGAAATATTCCCGGTTTTTTGGGAATAACTTTGGGAAACTTTGGAATTTCAACACCAAAAGTCATAGCACCCCTCCCCCGATCGAGCCGCACGTTTTGATGTATATATTGTCGGGGTTTTCTCAAAACTGTGGGAGGAGTTACGCGCCGAAATTTTGCAAAAGAGAATTGTAAAGTAAACACTAGAAAATTCCAGGGAAATTTTGAGTGCCACGGGGCTACTGCCGGGACGAGTACACGATTTATTTCCAGTGTTCAAAAGTCACCCTGATCATATAACACTAAGTAACTTTTACTGTGGCAGTATTAAGTACATCTTACTGGTCAGTATCAAGTGTAACAGTAGATGTAAGCAGAGAGTAGCACAGAGAGCACAAGGCAGTATCAACATGCACTGACTCTATGCATGACACTACAGCACACACACACACACACACACACACACACACACACACACACACACACACACACACACACACACACACACACAGACACACACCATACCTGCCTGGCCTGCATTTGAGCAGTAAGACTGTCAATAACTGACGCTTCCACTCTAACTTTGAAAAAAAAGTGATTTCCACTCCTTGTTTGACTGCTCATACTTTGAAAAGTTTACATGTTATGTAAAAACAGTTTAGTGTTTTGGAGAGAGCACAAGTTTTCCTCCGTTTTAAAGTTTGAATCACATTTCTATGTGCAAGTATAAGAGAGCTAGGTGATTCTGAAAAAAGATGAAATTTTGTGTTTAAAAAGAAATTCCCATTCATTTCCAATGGAGGATCATGCCTGTTTTGTTTTGGGAATAACTTTGTGAAAAATAGGAATTTCAACACCACAAGTCATAGCACCCCTCCCCCGATCGAGCCGCACGTTTTGATGTATATATTGTCAGGGTTTTCTCAAAACTGTGGGAGAAGTTACGCGCCGAAATTTGGCAAAAGAGAATTGTAAAGTAAACACTAGAAAATTCCAGGGAAATTTTGAGTGCCACGGGGCTACTGCCGGGACGAGTACACGATTTATTTCCAGTGTTCAAAAGTCACCCTGATCATATAACACTAAGTAACTTTTACTGTGGCAGTATTAAGTACATCTTACTAGTCAGTATCAAGTGTAACAGTAGATGTAAGCAGAGAGTAGCACACAGAGCACAAGGCAGTAGCAACATGCACTAACTCTAAGCACTACAACACAGTGTGTACTCACACACACACTCTCACACACACACACACACACACACACAAGCCAGCATTTGAGCAGTAAGAGTGTCAATATAATTCATATGTATATATATAGAGAGAGACTATCAATACTAGCTCAGTTAACTGGCAAAACAGACAGACAGGAAGAATTAGCCAATCACAAAAAGGTAGATCAGTTTAGCCAATCACAAAAAAAGTAGGTCAGATTCTGCCCAGCGACAGGTTGCCAAGGTCAGCTAAGGCCCTGCGGTTGCTACGGCGATTTCAGGATCTGCCTTGAAAAATGTCTCAACATTCTAAAGGATTTGGCTTCTGACAAGGTTCCGAACAATTGCAAACTGTGAGAAAACCGTAACTCCTGTCCAAAAACCGAAAACACCGTGAGAGACACAGAAGCCGGCAGATTCTGACAGTGTTTATTTTATTCAGATATTCCTTAAAATGAGCGAGTAAGCTCAGTGCGAACACAGAGTGAGATTCATTTGAAAAGAGAAGACGATTACATTAGGTTTAATGGGGAGCGAGACAGGGATTGCCGCCGGTCTCGGCCCCCCCGTTTAAATTTTGTGCAGACCCCGCCTGTCAACTTCACATTTTATGAATCCCAACACCTATGTCTATATTTTGACAAAAAATTATTTGTCTCCTTTTTACGGTTTGGCCGTGAGCTCGAGTTAAAAATAAAAATGAAGGTTATGCATTACTGCTTCTCACACTCTAGCTAACTGCCGCTTCCACTCTAACTTTGACGAAAAAGTGATTTCCACTCCTCGTTTGACTGCTCATAGTTTGAAAAGTTTACATGTTATGTTAAAATAGTTTGTATTTTTCCAGAGAGAACAAGTTTTCCTCCGTTTAAAAGTTTAAATCATGTTTCTACGTGCACGTATGAGAGAGCTAGGTGACTCTGAAAAAAGGTGAATTTTTGTGGTTTTAAAAAAAAATTCCCATTCATTTCCAATGGAGAAATATTCCCGGTTTTTTGGGAATAACTTTGGGAAACTTTGGAATTTCAACACCAAAAGTCATAGCACCCCTCCCCCGATCGAGCCGCACGTTTTGATGTATATATTGTCGGGGTTTTCTCAAAACTGTGGGAGGAGTTACGCGCCGAAAAACGGCGGAAGAATAAAAAGAAAAAAAATAATATTAAGTATGGAGAAGATTAATAGTTGCCTCGGGGCTTGAACCCCGTGGCACTAACTAGAAAATTCCAGGGAAATTTTGAGTGCCACGGGGCTACTGCCAGGACGAGTACAGCAGAGAGTAGCACACAGAACACAAGGCAGTAGCAACATGCACTAACTCTTAGCACTACACTACAGCACTTGACGCTTCACACATACCCTGTATTAGCACACAACATAGTGTATACAAACACACACACACACACACACACACACACACACCTGCCTGGCCTGCATTTGAGCAGTAAGAGTGTCAATAACTGATGCTTCCACTCTAACTTTCAAGAAAAATTGACTTCCACTCCTCGTTTGACTGATCATACTTTTAAAAGTTTACATGTTATGTTAAAACAGTTTAGTGTTGTGAAGAGAGCACACGTTTTCCTCCGTTTTAAAGTTTGAATCACATTTCTATGTGCAAGTATGAGAGAGCTAGGTGATTCTGAAAAAAGATGAAATTTTGTGTTCAAAAAGAAATTCCCATTCATTTCCAATGGAGAATTATGCCTGTTTTGTTTTGGGAATAACTTTGGGAAAAATTGGATTGTCAACACCAAAAGTCATAGCACCCCTCCCCCGATCGAGCCGCACGTTTTGATGTATATATTGTTGGGGTTTTCTCAAAGCTGCGGGACGAGTTACGCGCCGAAATATGGCAAAAGAGAATTGTAAAGTAAACACTAGAAAATTCCAGGGAAATTTTGAGTGCCACGGGGCTACTGCCGGGACGAGTACAGCAGAGATTAGCACACAGAGCACAAGGCAGTAGCAACATGCACTAACTCTAAGCACTACACTACAGCACTTGACGCTTCACACATACCCTATATTAGCACACAACATAGTGTGTACAAACACTCACACACAAAGACACACACAAAGACACACACATACCTGCCTGGCCTGCATTTGAGCAGTAAGACTGTCAATAACTGACGCTTCCACTCTCACTTTGAAAAAAAAGTGATTTCCACTCCTCGTTTGACTGCTCATAGTTTGAAAAGTTTACATGTTATGTAAAAACAGTTTAGTGTTTTGGAGAGAGCACAAGTTTTCCTCCGTTTTAAAGTTTGAATCACATTTCTATGTGCAAGTATGAGAGAGCTAGGTGATTCTGAAAAAAGATGAAATTTTGTGTTCAAAAAGAAATTCCCATTCATTTCCAATGGAGAATCATGCCTATTTTGTTTTGGGAATAACTTTGGGAAAAATAGGAATTTCAACACCAAAAGTCATAGCACCCATCCCCCGATCGAGCCGCACGTTTTGATGTATATATTGTCGGGGTTTTCTCAAAGCTGCGGGAGGAGTTACGCGCCGAAATATGGCAAAAGAGAATTGTAAAGTAAACACTAGAAAATTCCAGGGAAATTTTGAGTGCTACTGCCGGGACGAGTACATGATTTATTTCCAGTGTTCAAAAGTCACCCTGATCATATAACACTAAGTAACTTTTACTGTGGCAGTATTAACTACATCTTACTGGTCAGTATCAAGTGTAACAGTAGATGTAAGCAGAGAGTAGCACACAGAGCACAAGGCAGTAGCAACATGCACTAACTCTAAGCACTACAACACAGTGTGTACACACACACACACACACACACACACACACACACACCTGCATTTGAGCAGTAAGACTTTCAATATAATTCATATGTATATATAGAGAGTAGCACACAGAGCACAAGGCAGTAGCAACATGCACTAACCCTATGCACGACACTACAGCACTTTACACTTCACATATAATGTTAGCACACTACATAGTGTGTACAAAACACACACACAAAGACACACACACACACACACACACACACATACACCTGCCTGGCCTTCATTTGAGCAGTAAGAGTGTCAATAACTGTGTTGTGAAGAGAGAACAAGTTTTCCTTCGTTTTAAAGCTTGAATCACATTTCTATGTGCAAGTATAAGAGAGCTAGGTGATTCTGAAAAAAGATGAAATTTTGTGTTCAAAAAGAAATTCCCATTCATTTTCAATGGAGAAATCTCCCGGTTTTTTTGGGAATAACTTTGGGAAAAATTGGAATTTCAACACCAAAAGTCATAGCACCCCTCCCCCGATCAAGACACACGTTTTGATGTATATATTGTTGGGGTTTTCTCAAAGCTGTGGGAGGAGTTACGCGCCGAAATTTGGCAAAAGAGAATTGTAAAGTAAACACTAGAAAATTCCAGGGAAATTTTGAGTGCCACGGGGCTACTGCCGGGACGAGTACAGCAGAGAGTAGCACACAGAGCACAAGGCAGTAGCAACATGCACTAACTCTATGCACGACACTACAGCACTTTACACTTCACATATAATGTTAGCACACTACATAGTGTGTACAAAACACACACACACACACACACACACACACACACACACACACACACACACCTGCCTGGCCTGCATTTGAGCAGTAAGAGTGTCAATAACTGCCGCTTCCACTCTTAACTTTGAAGAAAAAGTGATTTCCACTCCTCGTTTGAATGCTCATAGTTTGAAAAGTTTACATGTTATGGAAAAACAGTTTAGTGTTGTGAAGAGAGAACAAGTTTTCCTTTGTTTTAAAGTTTGAATCACATTTCTATGTGCAAGTATAAGAGAGCTAGGTGATTCTGAAAAAAGATGAAATTTTGTGTTCAAAAAGAATTTCCCATTAAGTAACTTTTACTGTGGCAGTATTAAGTACATCTTACTGTTCAGTATCAAGTGTAACAGTAGATGTAAGCAGAGAGAAGCACACAGAGCACAAGGCAGTAGCAACATGCACTAACTCTAAGCGCTACAACACAGTGTGTACACACACACACACACACACACAAACACACACACACCAGCCTGCATTTGAGCAGTAAGACTGTCAATATAATTCACATATGTATATATAGAGAGAGAGTATCAATACTAGCTCGGCCGCTACCTCAGTTAACTGGTAAAACAGCCAGACAGGTAGAATTAGCCAATCACAAAAAAGTAGGTCAGATTCTGCCCAGCAACAGGTTGCCAAGGTCAGTTAAGGCCCTGCGGTTGCTACAGCGATTTCAGGATCTGCCTTGAAAAATGTCTCAAAATTCTAAAGGATTTGGCTTCTGACAAGGTCCCGAACAATTGCAAACTGTGAGGCTACTGCCGGGACGAGTACAGCAGAGAGTAGCACACAGAGCACAAGGCAGTAGCAACATGCACTAACTCTATGCACAACATTACAGCACTTTACACTTCACATATGTTAGCACACTACACAGTGTGTACAAAATACACACACACACACACACACACACACACACACCTGCCTGGCCTGCATTTGAGCAGTAAAAGTATCAATAACTGTGATGCTTCCACTCTAACTTTGAAGAAAAAGCGATTTCCACTCCTAGTTTGAATGCTCATAGTTTGAAAAGTTTACATGTTATGTAAAAACAGTTTAGTGTTTTGGAGAGAGAACAAGTGTTCCACCGTTTTAAAGTTTGAATCACATTTCTATGTGCAAGTATGAGAGAGCTAGGTGATTCTGAAAAAAGATGAAATTTTGTGTTCAAAAAGAAATTCC
>NC_070586.1:36460602-36468102 GCF_027409825.1 Scomber japonicus | reverse complement strand
AATATCTGCATGTTTTAGTGTATCTCCAAAGAGAATAAATGATTCAGTGATTATTTGCATGAACTTGCTGAGAACAGACGAATAAAGCCATAAAAAGTTAGTTGTAATCCATTCTCTTAGCAGAACCCATATAAAGGTTGATTTCTGAACACAATTAGTTCAGTGTGATGAATTCTGATATATTTGAGTGTTTTAGTGTATCTCCAAAATGAATAAATGATTCAGTGATTAGTTGCATGAACTTGCTGAGAACAGACGAATAAAGCAATAAAAAGATAGTTGTAATACATTCTCTTAGCAGAACCCATATAAAGGTTGATTTCTGAACACAATTAGTTCAATGTGATGAATTCTGAACTGTCTGCATGTTTTAGTGTATATCAAACGAGAATGAGTGATTCAGTGATTAGTTGCATGAACTTGCTGAGAACAGACGAATAAAGCAATAAAAAGATAGTTGTAATACATTCTCGGAGCAGAACCCATATAAAGGTTGATTTCTGAACACAGTTAGTTCAATGTGATGAATTCTGAAATATCTGAGTGTTTTAGTGTATGTCCAAAGAGAATATAGTGATTGAGCGATAAATTGCATAAACGTGCTGAGAATAGACGAATAAAGACATAAACAGTTAGTTGTAATCCATTCTCTTAGCAGAACCCATAGAAAGGTTGATTTCTGAACACAATTAGTTCAATGTGATGAAATCTGATATATTTGAGTGTTTTAGTGTATCTCCAAAATGAATAAGTGATTCAGTGATTAGTTGCATGAACTTGCTGAGAACAGACGAATAAAGCAATAAAAAGATAGTTGTAATACATTCTCGTAGCAGAACCCATAGAAATGTTGATTTCTGAACACAATTAGTTCAATGTGATGAATTCTGAAATATCTGCATGTTTTAGTGTATCTCCAAAGAGAATAAATGATTCAGTGATTAGTTGCATGAACTTGCTGAGAACAGACGAATAAAGCCATAAAAAGTTAGTTGTAATCCATTCTCTTAGCAGAACCCATATAAAGGTTGATTTCTGAACACAATTAGTTCAATGTGATGAATTCTGAAATATCTGAGTGTTTTAGTGTATGTCCAAAGAGAATATAGTGATTGAGTGATTGGTTGCATGAACCTGCTGAGAACAGACGAATAAAGCCATAAACAGTTAATTGTAATCCAGTCTCTTAGCAGAACCCATATAAAGGTTGATTTCTGAACACAATTAGTTCAATGTGATGAATTCTGATATATTTGAGTGTTTTAGTGTATCTCCAAAATGAATAAGTGATTCAGTGATTAGTTGCATGAACTTGCTGAGAACAGACGAATAAAGCAATAAAAAGATAGTTGTAATACATTCTCGTAGCAGAACCCATAGAAAGGTTGATTTCTGAACACAATTAGTTCAATGTGATGAATTCTGATATATCTGAGTGTTTTAGTGTATGTCCAAAGAGAATATAGTGATTGAGTGATTAGTTGCATGAACTTGCTGAGAACAGACGAATAAAGCCATAAAAAGTTAGTTGTATTCCATTCTCTTAGCAGAACCCATAGAAATGTTGATTTCTAGACACAATTAGTTCAATGTGATGAATTCTGAAATATCTGAGTTTTTTAGTGTATGTCCAAAGAGAATATAGTGATTGAGTGATAAATTGCATGATCTTGCTGAGAAAAGACGAATAAAGCCATAAACAGTTAGTTGTAATCCATTCTCTTAGCAGAACCCATAGAAAGGTTGATTTCTAGACACAATTAGTTCAATGTGATGAATTCTGAAATATCTGAGTTTTCTAGTGTATGTCCAAAGAGAATATAGTGATTGAGTGATAAATTGCATGAACTTGCTGAGAAAAGACGAATAAAGCCATAAACAGTTAGTTGTAATCCATTCTCTTAGCAGAACCAATATAAAGGTTGATTTGTAAACACAATTAGTTCAATGTAATGAATTCTGAACTGTCTACATGTTTTATTGTATGTCCAAAGAGAATATCGTGATTTAGTGATTAGTTGCATGAACTTGCTGTGAAAAGACGAATAAAGCCATAAAAAGTTAGTTGTAATCCAATTTCGTAGCAGAACCCATAGAAAGGTTGATTTCTAAACACAACGACACACTGCAATACACACACACAAACAATATACACAACTAAACACAATTAGTTCAATGTGATGAATGAATGAACTAACTTTTTACGGCTTAAATCGTCGTTTCTCCGCAAGTTCATGCAACTAATCACTGAACCACTTACATTTATCTTTGGACATACACTAAAACACTCAGATATTTCAGAATTCATCACATTGAACTAATTGTGTTTACAAATCAACCTTTATATTGGTTCTGCTAAGAGAATGGATTACAACTAACTTTTTATGGCTTTATTCGTCTATTCTCAGCAAGTTCATGCAATTTATCGCTCAATCACTATATTCTCTTTGGACATACACTAGAAAACTCAGATATTTCAGAATTCATCACATTGAACTAATTGTGTCTAGAAATCAACATTTCTATAGGTCTGCTAAGAGAATGGAATACAACTAACTTTTTATGGCTTTATTCGTCTGTTCTCAGCAAATTCATGCAACTAATCACTGAATCATTTATTCTCTTTGGAGATACACTAAAACACTCAGATATATCAGAATTCATCACATTGAACTAAATTGTGTTTAGAAATCAACCTTTCTATGGGTTCTGCTAAGAGAATGGAATACAACTAACTTTTTATGGCTTTATTCGTCTATTCTCAGCAAGTTTATGCAATTTATCGCTCAATCACTATATTCTCTTTGAACATACACTAAAACACTCAGATATTTCAAAATTCATCACATTGAACTAATTGTGTTCAGAAATCAACCTTTCTATGGGTTCTGCTAAGAGAATGGGATTACAACTAACTTTTTATTGCTTTATTCGTCTGTTCTCAGCAAGTTCATGCAACTAATCACTGAATCACTTATTCTCTTTGGAGATACAGTAAAAACACTCAGATATATCAGAATTCATCACATTGAACTAATTGTGTTCAGACATCAACCTTTCTATGGGTTCTGCTAAGAGAATGGATTACAACTAACTGTTTATGTCTTTATTCGTCTATTCTCAGCACGTTTATGCAATTTATCGCTCAATCACTATATTCTCTTTGAACATACACTAAAACACTCAGATATTTCAGAATTCATCACATTGAACTAATTGTGTTCAGAAATCAACCTTTCTATGGGTTCTGCTAAGAGAATGGGATTACAACTAACTTTTTATGGCTTTATTCGTCTGTTCTCAGCAAGTTCATGCAACTAATCACTGAATCACTTATTCTCTTTGGAGATACAGTAAAAACACTCAGATATATCAGAATTCATCACATTGAACTAATTGTGTTCAGAAATCAACATTTCTATGGGTTCTGCTACGAGAATGTATTACAACTATCTTTTTATTGCTTTATTCGTCTGTTCTCAGCAAGTTCATGCAACCAATCACTGAATCACTCATTCTCGTTGGATATACACTAAAACATGCAGACAGTTCTGAATTCATCACATTGAACTAATTGTGTTCAGAAATCAACCATTCTATGGGTTCTGCTAAGAGAATGGATTACAACTAACTTTTTATGGCTTTATTCGTCTGTTCTCAGCAAGTTCATGCAACTAATCACTGAATCACTTATTCTCTTTGGAGATACAGTAAAAACACTCAGATATATCAGAATTCATCACATTGAACTAATTGTGTTCAGAAATCAACCTTTCTATGGGTTCTGCTAAGAGAATGGATTACAACTAACTGTTTATGTCTTTATTCGTCTATTCTCAGCACGTTTATGCAATTTATCGCTCAATCACTATATTCTCTTTGAACATACACTAAAACACTCAGATATTTCAGAATTCATCACATTGAACTAACTGTGTTCAGAAATCAACCTTTCTATATGTTCTGCTAAGAGAATGGATTACAACTAACTTTTTATGGCTTTATTCGTCTGTTCTCAGCAAGTTCATGCAACTAATCACTGAATCACTTATTCTCTTTGGAGATACAGTGAAAACACTCAGATATTTCAGAATTCATCACATTGAACTAATTGTGTTCAGAAATCAACCTTTCTATGGGTTCTGCTAAGAGAATGGATTACAACTAACTGTTTATGTCTTTATTCGTCTATTCTCAGCACGTTTATGCAATTTATCGCTCAATCACTATATTCTCTTTGAACATACACTAAAACACTCAGATATTTCAGAATTCATCACATTGAACTAATTGTGTTCAGAAATCAACCTTTCTATGGGTTCTGCTAAGAGAATGGGATTACAACTAACTTTTTATGGCTTTATTCGTCTGTTCTCAGCAAGTTCATGCAACTAATCACTGAATCACTTATTCTCTTTGGAGATACAGTAAAAACACTCATAGATATATCAGAATTCATCACATTGAACTAATTGTGTTCAGAAATCAACATTTCTATGGGTTCTGCTACGAGAATGTATTATACAACTATCTTTTTATTGCTTTATTCGTCTGTTCTCAGCAAGTTCATGCAACCAATCACTGAATCACTCATTCTCTTTGGACATACACTAGAAAACTCAGATATTTCAGAATTCATCACATTGAACTAATTGTGTCTAGAAATCAACATTTCTATAGGTCTGCTAAGAGAATGGAATACAACTAACTTTTTATGGCTTTATTCGTCTGTTCTCAGCAAATTCATGCAACTAATCACTGAATCATTTATTCTCTTTGGAGATACACTAAAACACTCAGATATATCAGAATTCATCACATTGAACTAAATTGTGTTTAGAAATCAACCTTTCTATGGGTTCTGCTAAGAGAATGGAATACAACTAACTTTTTATGGCTTTATTCGTCTATTCTCAGCAAGTTTATGCAATTTATCGCTCAATCACTATATTCTCTTTGAACATACACTAAAACACTCAGATATTTCAAAATTCATCACATTGAACTAATTGTGTTCAGAAATCAACCTTTCTATGGGTTCTGCTAAGAGAATGGGATTACAACTAACTTTTTATTGCTTTATTCGTCTGTTCTCAGCAAGTTCATGCAACTAATCACTGAATCACTTATTCTCTTTGGAGATACAGTAAAAACACTCAGATATATCAGAATTCATCACATTGAACTAATTGTGTTCAGACATCAACCTTTCTATGGGTTCTGCTAAGAGAATGGATTACAACTAACTGTTTATGTCTTTATTCGTCTATTCTCAGCACGTTTATGCAATTTATCGCTCAATCACTATATTCTCTTTGAACATACACTAAAACACTCAGATATTTCAGAATTCATCACATTGAACTAATTGTGTTCAGAAATCAACCTTTCTATGGGTTCTGCTAAGAGAATGGGATTACAACTAACTTTTTATGGCTTTATTCGTCTGTTCTCAGCAAGTTCATGCAACTAATCACTGAATCACTTATTCTCTTTGGAGATACAGTAAAAACACTCAGATATATCAGAATTCATCACATTGAACTAATTGTGTTCAGAAATCAACATTTCTATGGGTTCTGCTACGAGAATGTATTACAACTATCTTTTTATTGCTTTATTCGTCTGTTCTCAGCAAGTTCATGCAACCAATCACTGAATCACTCATTCTCGTTGGATATACACTAAAACATGCAGACAGTTCTGAATTCATCACATTGAACTAATTGTGTTCAGAAATCAACCATTCTATGGGTTCTGCTAAGAGAATGGATTACAACTAACTTTTTATGGCTTTATTCGTCTGTTCTCAGCAAGTTCATGCAACTAATCACTGAATCACTTATTCTCTTTGGAGATACAGTAAAAACACTCAGATATATCAGAATTCATCACATTGAACTAATTGTGTTCAGAAATCAACCTTTCTATGGGTTCTGCTAAGAGAATGGATTACAACTAACTGTTTATGTCTTTATTCGTCTATTCTCAGCACGTTTATGCAATTTATCGCTCAATCACTATATTCTCTTTGAACATACACTAAAACACTCAGATATTTCAGAATTCATCACATTGAACTAACTGTGTTCAGAAATCAACCTTTCTATATGTTCTGCTAAGAGAATGGATTACAACTAACTTTTTATGGCTTTATTCGTCTGTTCTCAGCAAGTTCATGCAACTAATCACTGAATCACTTATTCTCTTTGGAGATACAGTGAAAACACTCAGATATTTCAGAATTCATCACATTGAACTAATTGTGTTCAGAAATCAACCTTTCTATGGGTTCTGCTAAGAGAATGGATTACAACTAACTGTTTATGTCTTTATTCGTCTATTCTCAGCACGTTTATGCAATTTATCGCTCAATCACTATATTCTCTTTGAACATACACTAAAACACTCAGATATTTCAGAATTCATCACATTGAACTAATTGTGTTCAGAAATCAACCTTTCTATGGGTTCTGCTAAGAGAATGGGATTACAACTAACTTTTTATGGCTTTATTCGTCTGTTCTCAGCAAGTTCATGCAACTAATCACTGAATCACTTATTCTCTTTGGAGATACAGTAAAAACACTCATAGATATATCAGAATTCATCACATTGAACTAATTGTGTTCAGAAATCAACATTTCTATGGGTTCTGCTACGAGAATGTATTATACAACTATCTTTTTATTGCTTTATTCGTCTGTTCTCAGCAAGTTCATGCAACCAATCACTGAATCACTCATTCTCGTTGGCTATACACTAAAACATGCAGACAGTTCAGAATTCATCACATTGAACTAATTGTGTTCAGAAATCAACCATTCTATGGGTTCTGCTAAGAGAATGGATTACAACTAACTTTTTATGGCTTTATTCGTCTGTTCTCAGCAAGTTCATGCAACTAATCACTGAATCACTTATTCTCTTTGGAGATACAGTAAAAACACTCAGATATATCAGAATTCATCACATTGAACTAATTGTGTTCAGAAATCAACCTTTCTATGGGTTCTGCTAAGAGAATGGATTACAACTAACTGTTTATGTCTTTATTCGTCTATTCTCAGCACGTTTATGCAATTTATCGCTCAATCACTATATTCTCTTTGAACATACACTAAAACACTCAGATATTTCAGAATTCATCACATTGAACTAACTGTGTTCAGAAATCAACCTTTCTATATGTTCTGCTAAGAGAATGGATTACAACTAACTTTTTATGGCTTTATTCGTCTGTTCTCAGCAAGTTCATGCAACTAATCACTGAATCACTTATTCTCTTTGGAGATACAGTGAAAACACTCAGATATTTCAGAATTCATCACATTGAACTAATTGTGTTCAGAAATCAACCTTTCTATGGGTTCTGCTAAGAGAATGGATTACAACTAACTGTTTATGTCTTTATTCGTCTATTCTCAGCACGTTTATGCAATTTATCGCTCAATCACTATATTCTCTTTGAACATACACTAAAACACTCAGATATTTCAG
>NC_070586.1:36391530-36394030 GCF_027409825.1 Scomber japonicus | reverse complement strand
CAGACGAATAAAGCAATAAAAAGATAGTTGTAATACATTCTCGGAGCAGAACCCATATAAAGGTTGATTTCTGAACACAGTTAGTTCAATGTGATGAATTCTGAAATATCTGAGTGTTTTAGTGTATGTCCAAAGAGAATATAGTGATTGAGCGATAAATTGCATAAACGTGCTGAGAATAGACGAATAAAGACATAAACAGTTAGTTGTAATCCATTCTCTTAGCAGAACCCATAGAAAGGTTGATTTCTGAACACAATTAGTTCAATGTGATGAAATCTGATATATTTGAGTGTTTTAGTGTATCTCCAAAATGAATAAGTGATTCAGTGATTAGTTGCATGAACTTGCTGAGAACAGACGAATAAAGCAATAAAAAGATAGTTGTAATACATTCTCGTAGCAGAACCCATAGAAATGTTGATTTCTGAACACAATTAGTTCAATGTGATGAATTCTGAAATATCTGCATGTTTTAGTGTATCTCCAAAGAGAATAAATGATTCAGTGATTAGTTGCATGAACTTGCTGAGAACAGACGAATAAAGCCATAAAAAGTTAGTTGTAATCCATTCTCTTAGCAGAACCCATATAAAGGTTGATTTCTGAACACAATTAGTTCAATGTGATGAATTCTGAAATATCTGAGTGTTTTAGTGTATGTCCAAAGAGAATATAGTGATTGAGTGATTGGTTGCATGAACCTGCTGAGAACAGACGAATAAAGCCATAAACAGTTAATTGTAATCCAGTCTCTTAGCAGAACCCATATAAAGGTTGATTTCTGAACACAATTAGTTCAATGTGATGAATTCTGATATATTTGAGTGTTTTAGTGTATCTCCAAAATGAATAAGTGATTCAGTGATTAGTTGCATGAACTTGCTGAGAACAGACGAATAAAGCAATAAAAAGATAGTTGTAATACATTCTCGTAGCAGAACCCATAGAAAGGTTGATTTCTGAACACAATTAGTTCAATGTGATGAATTCTGATATATCTGAGTGTTTTAGTGTATGTCCAAAGAGAATATAGTGATTGAGTGATTAGTTGCATGAACTTGCTGAGAACAGACGAATAAAGCCATAAAAAGTTAGTTGTATTCCATTCTCTTAGCAGAACCCATAGAAATGTTGATTTCTAGACACAATTAGTTCAATGTGATGAATTCTGAAATATCTGAGTTTTTTAGTGTATGTCCAAAGAGAATATAGTGATTGAGTGATAAATTGCATGATCTTGCTGAGAAAAGACGAATAAAGCCATAAACAGTTAGTTGTAATCCATTCTCTTAGCAGAACCAATATAAAGGTTGATTTCTAGACACAATTAGTTCAATGTAATGAATTCTGAACTGTCTACATGTTTTATTGTATGTCCAAAGAGAATATCGTGATTTAGTGATTAGTTGCATGAACTTGCTGTGAAAAGACGAATAAAGCCATAAAAAGTTAGTTGTAATCCAATTTCGTAGCAGAACCCATAGAAAGGTTGATTTCTAAACACAACGACACACTGCAATACACACACACAAACAATATACACAACTAAACACAATTAGTTCAATGTGATGAATGAATGAACTAACTTTTTACGGCTTAAATCGTCGTTTCTCCGCAAGTTCATGCAACTAATCACTGAACCACTTACATTTATCTTTGGACATACACTAAAACACTCAGATATTTCAGAATTCATCACATTGAACTAATTGTGTTTACAAATCAACCTTTATATTGGTTCTGCTAAGAGAATGGATTTACAACTAACTTTTTATGGCTTTATTCGTCTATTCTCAGCAAGTTCATGCAATTTATCGCTCAATCACTATATTCTCTTTGGACATACACTAGAAAACTCAGATATTTCAGAATTCATCACATTGAACTAATTGTGTCTAGAAATCAACATTTCTATAGGTCTGCTAAGAGAATGGAATACAACTAACTTTTTATGGCTTTATTCGTCTGTTCTCAGCAAATTCATGCAACTAATCACTGAATCATTTATTCTCTTTGGAGATACACTAAAACACTCAGATATATCAGAATTCATCACATTGAACTAAATTGTGTTTAGAAATCAACCTTTCTATGGGTTCTGCTAAGAGAATGGAATACAACTAACTTTTTATGGCTTTATTCGTCTATTCTCAGCAAGTTTATGCAATTTATCGCTCAATCACTATATTCTCTTTGAACATACACTAAAACACTCAGATATTTCAAAATTCATCACATTGAACTAATTGTGTTCAGAAATCAACCTTTCTATGGGTTCTGCTAAGAGAATGGGATTACAACTAACTTTTTATTGCTTTATTCGTCTGTTCTCAGCAAGTTCATGCAACTAATCACTGAATCACTTATTCTCTTTGGAGATACAGTAAAAACACTCAGATATATCAGAATTCATCACATTGAACTAATTGTGTTCAGACATCAACCTTTCTATGGGTTCTGCTAAGAGAATGGATTACAACTGACTGTTTATGTCTTT
>NC_070586.1:36326530-36329030 GCF_027409825.1 Scomber japonicus | reverse complement strand
TTTAGCTAGATAGATAGATAGATAGATAGATAGATAGATAGATAGATAGATAGATAGATAGATAAACAGATAGATAGATAGATAGATAGATAGATAGATAGATAGATAGATAGATTGTTTGATACTCATTTTTGTGTATGTGTCTGTGTCTGTATGTAGGTCTGCCAGGTGCCTTTTAAAGTAAAGATTTGAGAATTAATAATCATTTAGATTAATATAGATATATAGATGAGATAGATAGATAGATAGATAGATTGATAGATTGATAGATTGATAGATAGATAGATAGATAGATAGATAGATATATAGATAGATAGATAGATAGTTTGATACTCATTTTTGTGTGTGTGTCTGTGTGTGTGTGTGTGTGAAGGTCTGCCAGGTGCCTTTCAAAGTAAAAATTTCCAATGGAGAATCATGCCTATATTGTTTCGGGAATAACTTTGGGAAAAATTGGAATTTCAACACCAAAAGTCATAGCACCCATCCCCCGATCGAGCCGCACATTTTGATGTATATATTGTCGGGGTTTTCTCAAAGCTGCGGGAGGGGTTACGCGCCGAAATATGGCAAAAGAGAATTGTAAAGTAAACACTAGAAAATTCCAGGGAAATTTTGAGTGCCACGGGGCTACTGCCGGGACGAGTACAGCAGAGAGTAGCACACAGAGCACAAGGCAGTAGCAACATGCACTAACTCTAAGCACTACACTACAGCACTTGACGCTTCACACATACCCTGTATTAGCACACAACATAGTGTGTACAAACACTCACACACACACACACACACACACACCTGCCTGGCCTGCATTTGAGCAGTAAGAGTGTCAATAACTAATGCTTCCACTCTAACTTTGAAGAAAAAGTGATTTCCACTCCTCGTTTCACTGCTCATAGTTTGAAAAGTTTACATGTTATGGAAAAATAGTTTAGTGTTGTGAAGAGAGAACAAGTTGTCCTTCGTTTTAAAGTTTGAATCACATTTCCATGTGCAAGTATAAGAGAGCTAGGTGACTCTGAAAAAAGATGAAATTTTGTGTTCAAAAAGAAATTCCAATTCATTTCCAATGGAGAATTATGCCTGTTTTGTTTTGGGAATAACTTTGGGAAAAATTGGAATTTCAACACCAAAAGTCATAGCACCCCTCCCCCGATCGAGCCGCACGTTTTGATGTTTATATTGTTGGGGTTTTCTCAAAGCTGCGGGAGGAGTTACGCGCCGAAATATGGCAAAAGAGAATTGTAAAGTAAACACTAGAAAATTCCAGGGAAATTTTGAGTGCCACGGGGCTACTGCCGGGACGAGTACACGATTTATTTCCAGTGTTCAAAAGTCACCCTGATCATATAACACTAAGTAACTTTTACCGTGGCAGTATTAAGTGCATCTTACTAGTCAGTATCAAGTGTAACAGTAGATGTAAGCAGAGAGTAGCAACATGCACTAACTCTAAGCACTACACTACATCACTTTACACTTCACATATACTCTGTGATAGCACAACACAGTGTGTATTAACACAACACAAAAACAAACACACACACACACACACACACACACCTGCCTGGCCTTCATTTGAGCAGTAAGAGTGTCAATATAATTCATATGTATATATAGAGAGAGAGTATCAATACTAGCTCAGTTAACTGGCAAAACAGACAGACAGGTAGAATTAGCCAATCACAAAAAGGTAGATCAGTTCAGCCAATCACAAAAAGGTAGGTCAGATTCTGCCCAGCGACAGGTTGCCAAGGTCAGCTAAGGCCCTGCGGTTGCTACGGTGATTTCAGGATCTGCCTTGAAAATTGTCTCAAAATTCTAAAGGATTTGGCTTCTGACAAGGTCCCGAACAATTGCAAACTGTGAGAAAATCGTAACTCCTGTCCAAAAACTGAAAACACCGTGAGAGACACAGAAGCCGGCAGATTCTGACAGTGTTCATTTTATTCAGATATTCCTTAAAATGAGCGAGTAAGCTCAGTGCGAACACAGAGTGAGATTCTTTTGAAAAAAGAAGACGATTACATTAGGTTTAATGGGCAGCGAGACAGATATTGCCCCCGGTCTCGGCCCCCCCGTTTAAATTTTGTGCAGACCCCGCCTGTCAAAGTCACATTTTATGAATCCCAACACCTATGTCTACATTTTGACAAAAAATTATTTGTCTCCTTTTTACGGTTTGGCCGTGAGCTCGAGTTAAAAATAAAAATTAAGGTTATGCATTACTGCTTCTCACACTCTAGCTAACTGCCGCTTCCACTCTAACTTTGACGAAAAAGTGATTTCCACTCCTCGTTTGACTGCTCATAGTTTGAAAAGTTTACATGTTATGGAAAAACAGTTTAGTGTTGTGAAGAGAGAACAAGTTGTCCTTCGTTTTAAAGTTTGAATCACATTTCTATGTGCAAGTATAAGAGAGCTAGGTGACACTGAAAAAAGATGAAATTTTGTGTTCAAAAAGAAATTCCCATTCATTTCCAATGGAGAATTATGCCTG
>NC_070586.1:36309030-36316530 GCF_027409825.1 Scomber japonicus | reverse complement strand
TCGTTTGACTGCTCATAGTTTGAAAAGTTTACATGTTATGTTAAAACAGTTTAGTGTTGTGAAGAGAGAACAAGTTGTCCTTCGTTTTAAAGTTTGAATCACATTTCTATGTGCAAGTATGAGAGAGCTAGGTGATTCTGAAAAAAGATGAAATTTTGTGTTCAAAAAGAAATTCCCATTCATTTCCAATGGAGAATCATGCCTATTTTGTTTTGGGAATAACTTTGGGAAACTTTGGAATTTCAACACCAAAAGTCATAGCACCCCTCCCCCGATCGAGCCGCATGTTTTGATGTATATATTGTTGGGGTTTTCTCAAAACTGTGGGAGGAGTTACGCGCCGAAATTTGGCAAAAGAGAATTGTAAAGTAAACACTAGAAAATTCCAGGGAAATTTTGAGTGCCACGGGGCTACTGCCGGGACGAGTACACGATTTATTTCCAGTGTTCAAAAGTCACCCTGATCATATAACACTAAGTAACTTTTACTGTGGCAGTATTAAGTACATCTTACTAGTCAGTATCAAGTGTAACAGTAGATGTAAGCAGAGAGTAGCACACAGAGCACAAGGCAGTAGCAACATGCACTAACTCTAAGCACTACAACACAGTGTGTACTCACACACACACTCTCACACACACACACACACACACACACACACACACACACACACACACACACACAAGCCAGCATTTGAGCAGTAAGAGTGTCAATATAATTCATATGTATATATATAGAGAGAGACTATCAATACTAGCTCAGTTAACTGGCAAAACAGACAGACTGGTAGAATTAGCCAATCACAAAAAGGTAGATCAGTTTAGCCAATCACAAAAAAAGTAGGTCAGATTCTGCCCAGCAACAGGTTGCCAAGGTCAGCTAAGGCCCTGCGGTTGCTACGGCGATTTCAGGATCTGCCTTGAAAAATGTCTCAACATTCTAAAGGATTTGGCTTCTGACAAGGTTCCGAACAATTGCAAACTGTGAGAAAACCGTAACTCCTGTCCAAAAACCGAAAACACCGTGAGAGACACAGAAGCCGGCAGATTCTGACAGTGTTTATTTTATTCACATATTCCTTAAAATGAGCGAGTAAGCTCAGTGTGAACACAGAGTGAGATTCATTTGAAAAGAGAAGACGATTACATTAGGTTTAATGGGGAGCGAGACAGGGATTGCCGCCGGTCTCGGCCCCCCCGTTTAAATTTTGTGCAGACCTCGCCTGTCAACTTCACATTTTATGAATCCCAACACCTATGTCTATATTTTGACAAAAAATTATTTGTCTCCTTTTTACGGTTTGGCCGTGAGCTCGAGTTAAAAATAAAAATGAAGGTTATGCATTACTGCTTGTCACACTCTAGCTAACTGCCGCTTCCACTCTAACTTTGACGAAAAAGTGATTTCCACTCCTCGTTTGACTGCTCATAGTTTGAAAAGTTTACATGTTATGTTAAAATAGTTTGTATTTTTCCAGAGAGGACAAATTTTCCTCCGTTTAAAAGTTTAAATCATGTTTCTACCTGCACGTATGAGCGAACTAGGTGACTCTGAAAAAAAGTGACATTTTGTGTTTTTAAAAAAAAATTCCCATTCATTTTCAATGGAGAAATATTCCCGGTTTTTTGGGAATAACTTTGGGAAACTTTGGAATTTCAACACCAAAAGTCATAGCACCCATCCCCCGATCGAGCCGCACGTTTTGATGTATATATTGTCGGGGTTTTCTCAAAGCTGTGGGAGGAGTTACGCGCCGAAAAACGGCGGAAGAATAATAATAAGAAAAACTAGAAAATTCCAGGGAAATTTTGAGTGCCACGGGGCTACTGCCGGGACGAGTACAGCAGAGAGTAGCACACAGAGCACAAGGCAGTAGCAACATGCACTAACTCTAAGCACTACACTACAGCACTTGACGCTTCACACATACCCTGTATTAGCACACAACATAGTGTATACAAACACACACACACACACACACACACACACACACACACACATACCTGCCTGGCCTGCATTTGAGCAGTAAGAGTGTCAATAACTAATGCTTCCACACTAACTTTGAAGAAAAAGTGATTTCCACTCCTCGTTTGACTGCTCATAGTTTGAAAAGTTTACATGTTATGGAAAAACAGTTTAGTGTTGTGAAGAGAGAACAAGTTGTCCTTTGTTTTAAAGTTTGAATCACATTTCTATGTGCAAGTATAAGAGAGCTAGGTGACTCTGAAAAAAGATGAAATTTTGTGTTCAAAAAGAAATTCCCATTCATTTCCAATGGAGAATTATGCCTGTTTTGTTTTGGGAATAACTTTGGGAAAAATAGGAATTTCAACACCAAAAGTCATAGCACCCATCCCCCGATCGAGCCGCACGTTTTGATGTATATATTGTCGGGGTTTTCTCAAAGCTGCGGGAGGAGTTACGCGCCGAAATATGGCAAAAGAGAATTGTAAAGTAAACACTAGAAAATTCCAGGGAAATTTTGAGTGCCACGGGGCTACTGCCGGGACGAGTACAGCAGAGAGTAGCACACAGAGCACAAGGCAGTAGCAACATGCACTAACTCTAAGCACTACACTACAGCACTTGACGCTTCACACATACCCTGTATTAGCACACAACATAGTGTATACAAACACACACACACACACACACACACACACATACCTGCCTGGCCTGCATTTGAGCAGTAAGAGTGTCAATAACTAATGCTTCCACTCTAACTTTGAAGAAAAAGTGATTTCCACTCCTCGTTTGAATGCTCATAGTTTGAAAAGTTTACATGTTATGGAAAAACAGTTTAGTGTTGTGAAGAGAGAACAAGTTGTCCTTCGTTTTAAAGTTTGAATCACATTTCTATGTGCAAGTATAAGAGAGCTAGGTGACTCTGAAAAAAGATGAAAATTTGTGTTCAAAAAGAAATTCCCATTCATCCAATGGAGAATTATGCCTGTTTTGTTTTGGGAATAACTTTGGGAAAAATAGGAATTTCAACACCAAAAGTCATAGCACCCCTCCCCCGATCGAGCCGCACGTTTTGATGTATATATTGTTGGGGTTTTCTCAAAACTGTGGGAGGAGTTACGCGCCGAAATTTGGCAAAAGAGAATTGTAAAGTAAACACTAGAAAATTCCAGGGAAATTTTGAGTGCCACGGGGCGACTGCCGGGACGAGTACAGCAGAGAGTAGCACACAGAGCACAAGGCAGTAGGAACATGCACTAACTCTATGCACGACACTACAGCACACACACACACACACACACACACACACACACACACACACACACACACACACCATACCTGCCTGGCCTGCATTTGAGCAGTAAGACTGTCAATAACTGCCGCTTCCACTCTAACTTTGAAGAAAAAGTGATTTCCACTCCTCGTTTGACTGCTCATAGTTTGAAAAGTTTACATGTTATGTTAAAACAGTTTAGTGTTTTGGAGAGAGCACAAGTTTTCCTTCGTTTTAAAGTTTGAATCACATTTCTATGTGCAAGTATAAGAGAGCTAGGTCATTCTAAAAAAAGATGAAATTTTGTGTTCAAAAAGAAATTCCCATTCATTTCCAATGGAGAATCATGCCTATTTTGTTTTAGGAATAACTTTGGGAAAAATAGGAATTTCAACATCAAAAGTCATAGCACCTCTTTCCCGATTGAGCCGCACGTTTTGATGTATATATTGTCGGGATTTTCTCAAAGCTGCGGGAGGAGTTACGCGCCGAAATATGGCAAAAGAGAATTGTAAAGTAAACACTAGAAAATTCCAGGGAAATTTTGAGTGCCACGGGGCTACTGCCGGGACGAGTACAGCAGAGAGTAGCAGACAGAGCACAAGGCAGTAGCAACATGCACTAACTCTAAGCACTACACTACAGCACTTCACGCTTCACACATACCCTGTATTAGCACACAACATAGTGTGTACAAACACTCACACACAAAGACACACACAAAGACACACACATACCTGCCTGGCCTGCATTTGAGCAGTAAGACTGTCAATAACTGACGCTTCCACTCTAACTTTGAAAAAAAAGTGATTTCCACTCCTCGTTTGACTGCTCATACTTTGAAAAGTTTACATGTTATGTAAAAACAGTTTAGTGTTTTGGAGAGAGCACAAGTTTTCCTCCGTTTTAAAGTTTGAATCACATTTCTATGTGCAAGTATAAGAGAGCTAGGTGATTCTGAAAAAAGATGAAATTTTGTGTTTAAAAAGAAATTCCCATTCATTTCCAATGGAGGATCATGCCTGTTTTGTTTTGGGAATAACTTTGTGAAAAATAGGAATTTCAACACCAAAAGTCATAGCACCCCTCCCCCGATCGAGCCGCACGTTTTGATGTATATATTGTCAGGGTTTTCTCAAAACTGTGGGAGAAGTTACGCGCCGAAATTTGGCAAAAGAGAATTGTAAAGTAAACACTAGAAAATTCCAGGGAAATTTTGAGTGCCACGGGGCTACTGCCGGGACGAGTACAGCAGAGAGTAGCACACAGAGCACAAGGCAGTAGCAACATGCACTAACTCTATGCACGACACTACAGCACACACACACACACACACACACACACACACACACACACACACCTGCCTGGCCTGCATTTGAGCAGTAAGACTGTCAATAACTGACGCTTCCACTCTAACTTTGAAGAAAAAGTGATTTCCACTCCTCGTTTGACTGCTCATAGTGTCAAAAGTTTACATGTTATGTTAAAACAGTTTAGTGTTGTGAAGAGAGGACAAGTTTTCCTTCGTTTTAAAGTTTGAATAACATTTCTATGTGCAAGTATGAGAGAGCTAGGTGACTCTGAAAAAAGATGAAATTTTGTGTTTAAAAAGAAATTCCCATTCATTTCCAATGGAGGATCATGCCTGTTTTGTTTTGGGAATAACTTTGTGAAAAATAGGAATTTCAACACCAAAAGTCATAGCACCCCTCCCCCGATCGAGCCGCACGTTTTGATGTATATATTGTCAGGGTTTTCTCAAAACTGTGGGAGAAGTTACGCGCCGAAATTTGGCAAAAGAGAATTGTAAAGTAAACACTAGAAAATTCCAGGGAAATTTTGAGTGCCACGGGGCTACTGCCGGGACGAGTACAGCAGAGAGTAGCACACAGAGCACAAGGCAGTAGCAACATGCACTAACTCTAAGCACTACACTACAGCACTTGACGCTTCACACATACCCTGTATTAGCACACAACATAGTGTATACAAACACACACACACACACACACACACACATACCTGCCTGGCCTGCATTTGAGCAGTAAGAGTGTCAATAACTAATGCTTCCACTCTAACTTTGAAGAAAAAGTGATTTCCACTCCTCGTTTGAATGCTCATAGTTTGAAAAGTTTACATGTTATGGAAAAACAGTTTAGTGTTGTGAAGAGAGAACAAGTTGTCCTTCGTTGTAAAGTTTGAATCACATTTCCATGTGCAAGTATAAGAGAGCTAGGTGACTCTGAAAAAAGATGAAATTTTGTGTTCAAAAAGAAATTCCCATTCATTTCCAATGGAGAATTATGCCTGTTTTGTTTTGGGAATAACTTTGAGAAAAATTGGAATTTAGACACCAAAAGTCATAGCACCCCTCCCCTGATCGAGCCGCACGTTTTGATGTATATATTGTTGTGGTTTTCTCAAAGCTGCGGGACAAGTTACGCGCCGAAATATGGCAAAAGAGAATTGTAAAGTAAACACTAGAAAATTCCAGGGAAATTTTGAGTGCCACGGGGCTACTGCCAGGACGAGTACAGCAGAGAGTAGCACACAGAGCACAAGGCAGTAGGAACATGCACTAACTCTATGCACGACACTACAGCACACACACACACACCATGCCTGCATTTGAGCAGTAAGAGTGTCAATAACTGACACTTCCACTCTAACCTTGAAGAAAAAGTGATTTCCACTCCTCGTTTGACTGCTCATACTTTTAAAAGTTTACATGTTATGTTAAAACAGTTTAGTGTTGTGAAGAGAGAACAAGTTTTCCTTCGTTTTAAAGTTTGAATCACATTTCTATGTGCAGGTATGAGAGAGCTAGTTGACTTCGAAAAAAGATGAAATTTTGTGTTTAAAAAGAAATTCCCATTCATTTCTAATGGAGGATTATGCCTGTTTTGTTTTGGGAATAACTTTGGGAAAAATTGGAATTTCAACACCAAAAGTCATAGCACCTCTTTCCCGATCGAGCCGCACGTTTTGATGTATATATTGTCGGGGTTTTCTCAAAACTGTGGGAAGAGTTACGCGCCGAAATTTGGCAAAAGAGAATTGTAAAGTAAACACTAGAAAATTCCAGGGAAATTTTGAGTGCCACGGGGCTACTGCCGGGACGAGTACAGCAGAGAGTAGCAACATGCACTAACTCTATGCACGACACTACAGCACTTGACGCTTCACACATACCCTGTATTAGCACACAACATAGTGTGTACAAAGACACACACACACACACACACACACACACACACACACACACACACCTGCCTGGCCTGCATTTGAGCAGTAAGAGTGTCAATAACTGATGCTTTCACTCTAACTTTCAAGAAAAATTGACTTCCACTCCTCGTTTGACTGCTCATACTTTTAAAAGTTTACATGCTATGTAAAAACAATTTAGTGTTGTGAAGAGAGCACAAGTTTTCCTTCGTTTTAAAGTTTGAATCACATTTCTATGTGCAAGTATGAGAGAGCTAGTTGACTTCGAAAAAAGATGAAATTTTGTGTTTAAAAAGAAATTCCCATTCATTTCCAATGGAGGATTATGCCTGTTTTGTTTTGGGAATAACTGGGAAAAATAGGAATTTCAACACCGAAAGTCATAGCACCCCTCCCCCGATCGAGCCGCACGTTTTGATGTGTATATTGTTGGGGTTTTCTCAAAGCTGTGGGAGGAGTTACGCGCCGAAATATGGCAAAAGAGAATTGTAAAGTAAACACTAGAAAATTCCAGGGAAATTTTGAGTGCCACGGGGCTACTGCCGGGACGAGTACACGATTTATTTCCAGTGTTCAAAAGTCACCCTGATCATATAACACTAAGTAAGTTTTACTGTGGCAGTATTAAGTACATCTTACTGGTCAGTATCAAGTGTAACAGTAGATGTAAGCAGAGAGTAGCACACAGAGCACAAGGCAGTAGCAACATGCACTAACTCTAATCACTACAACACAGTGTGTACACACACACACACACACACACAAGCCAGCATTTGAGCAGTAAGAGTGTCAATATAATTCATATGTATATATAGAGAGAGAGTATCAATACTAGCTCGGCTGCTACCCCAGTTAACTGGCAAAACAGACAGACAGGTAGAATTAGCCAATCACAAAAAGGTAGGTCAGTTCAGCCAATCACAAAAAGGTAGATCAGATTCTGCCCAGCAACAGGTTGCCATGGTCAGCTAAGGCCCTGCGGTTGCTATGGCGATTTCAGGATCTGCCTTGAAAAATGTCTCAACATTCTAAAAGA
>NC_070586.1:36299030-36304030 GCF_027409825.1 Scomber japonicus | reverse complement strand
AAAGTCACATTTTATGAATCCCAACACCTATGTCTACATTTTGACAAAAAATTATTTGTCTCCTTTTTACGGTTTGGCCGTGAGCTCGAGTTAAAAATAAAAATTAAGGTTATGCATTACTGCTTCTCACACTCTAGCTAACTGCCGCTTCCACTCTAACTTTGACGAAAAAGTGATTTCCACTCCTCGTTTGACTGCTCATAGTTTGAAAAGTTTACATGCTATGTAAAAACAGTTTAGTGTTGTGAAGAGAGCACAAGTCTTCCTTCCTTTTAAAGTTTGTATCACATTTCTATGTGCAGGTATGAGAGAGCTAGGTGATTCCAAAAAAAGTTGAAATTTTGTGTTTAAAAAGAAATTCCCATTCATTTCCAATGGAGAATCATGCCTATTTTGTTTTAGGAATAACTTTGGGAAAAATAGGAATTTCAACACCAAAAGTCATAGCACCTCTTTCCCGATCGAGCCGCACGTTTTGATGTATATATTGTTGGGGTTTTCTCAAAGCTGCGGGAGGAGTTACGCGCCGAAATATGGCAAAAGAGAATTGTAAAGTAAACACTAGAAAATTCCAGGGAAATTTTGAGTGCCACGGGGCTACTGCCGGGACGAGTACACGATTTATTTCCAGTGTTCAAAAGTCACCCTGATCATATAACACTAAGTAACTTTTACTGTGGCAGTATTAAGTACATCTTACTGGTCAGTATCAAGTGTAACAGTAGATGTAAGCAGAGAGTAGCACACAGAGCACAAGGCAGTAGCAACATGCACTAACTCTAAGCACTACAACACAGTGTGTACAAATACACACACACACACACACACACACACACACACACACACACACACACACACACACACACACCAGCCTGCATTTGAGCAGTAAGACTGTCAGTATAATTCATATGTATATATAGAGAGAGAGTATCAATACTAGCTCGGCTGCTACCCCAGTTAACTGGCAAAACAGACAGACAGGTAGAATTAGCCAATCACAAAAAGGTAGATCAGTTTAGCCAATCACAAAAAAGTAGGTCAGATTCTGCCCAGCAACAGGTTGCCAAGGTCAGCTAAGGCCCTGCGGTTGCTACGGCGATTTCAGGATCTGCCTTGAAAAATGTCTCAAAATTCTAAAGGATTTGGCTTCTGACAAGGTCCCGAACAATTGCAAACTGTGAGAAAACCGTAACTCCTGTCCAAAAACCGAAAACACCGTGAGAGACACAGAAGCCGGAAGATTCTGACAGTGTTTATTTTATTCACATATTCCTTAAAATGAGCGAGTAAGCTCAGTGCGAACACAGAGTGAGATTCTTTTGAAATAAGAAGACGATTACATTAGGTTTAATGGGGAGCGAGACAGGTATTGCCGCCGGTCTCGGCCCCCCCGTTTAAATTTTGTGCAGATCCCGCCTGTCAAAGTCACATTTTATGAATCCCAACACCTATGTCTACATTTTGACAAAAAATTATTTGTCTCCTTTTTACGGTTTGGCCGTGAGCTCGAGTTAAAAATAAAAATGAAGGTTAATCATTACTGCTTCTCACACTCTAGCTAACTGCCGCTTCCACTCTAACTTTGACGAAAAAGTGATTTCCACTCCTCGTTTGACTGCTCATAGTTTGAAAAGTTTACATGTTATGTTAAAATAGTTTGTATTTTCCCAGAGAGAACAAGTTTTCCTCCGTTTAAAAGTTTAAATCATGTTTCTACGTGCACGTATGAGAGAGCTAGGTGACTCTTAAAAAAGGTGAAATTTTGTGTTTTTAAAAAAAAAATCCCATTCATTTTCAATGGAGAAATATTCCCGGTTTTTTGGGAATAACTTTGGGAAACTTTGGAATTTCAACACCAAAAGTCATAGCACCCATCCCCCGATCGAGCCGCACGTTTTGATGTATATATTGTTGGGGTTTTCTCAAAGCTGCGGGACGAGTTACGCGCCGAAATATGGCAAAAGAGAATTGTAAAGTAAACACTAGAAAATTCCAGGGAAATTTTGAGTGCCACGGGGCTACTGCCGGGACGAGTACATGATTTATTTCCAGTGTTCAAAAGTCACCCTGATCATATAACACTAAGTAACTTTTACTGTGGCAGTATTAAGAACATCTTACTGGTCAGTATCAAGTGTAACAGTAGATGTAAGCAGAGAGTAGCAACATGCACTAACTCTAAGCACTACACTACATCACTTTACACTTCACATATACTCTGTGATAGCACAATACAGTGTGTATTAACACAACACAAACACACACACACACACACACACACACACATACCTGCCTGGCCTGCATTTGAGCAGTAAGAGTGTCAATAACTGACACTTCCACTCTAACTTTGAAGAAAAAGTGATTTCCACTCCTCGTTTGACTGCTCATAGTTTGAAAAGTTTACATGTTATGTTAAAACAGTTTAGTGTTGTGAAGAGAGCACAAGTTTTCCTTCGTTTTAAAGTTTGAATCACATTTCTATGTGCAGGTATGAGAGAGCTAGGTGACTCTGAAAAAAGTTGAAATGTTGTGTTTAAAAAGAAATTCCCATTCTTTTCCTATGGAGAATCATGACGATTTTGTTTTGGGAATAACTTTGTGAAAAATTGGAATTTCAACACCAAAAGTCATAGCACCCCTCCCCCGATCGAGCCGCACGTTTTGATGTATATATTGTTGGGGTTTTCTCAAAGCTGCGGGAGGAGTTACGCGCCGAAATATGGCAAAAGAGAATTGTAAAGTAAACACTAGAAAATTCCAGGGAAATTTTGAGTGCCACGGGGCTACTGCTGGGACGAGTACAGCAGAGAGTAGCAACATGCACTAACTCTATGATGATATAGTGTGTACAAACACACACACACACACACACACACACCATACCTGCCTGGCCTGCATTTGAGCAGTAAGAGTGTCAATAACTGCCGCTTCCACTCTAACTTTGAAGAAAAAGTGACTTCCACCCCTCGTTGGACTGCTCATAGTTTGAAAAGTTTACATGTTATGTAAAAACAGTTTAGTGTTTTGGAGAGAGCACAAGTTTTTCTTCGTTTTAAAGTTTGAATCACATTTCTATGTGCAAGTATGAGAGAGCTAGGTGATTCTGAAAAAAGATGAAATTTTGTGTTCAAAAAGAAATTCCCATTCATTTCCAATGGAGAATCATGCCTATTTTGTTTTGGGAATAACTTTGGGAAAAATAGGAATTTCAACACCAAAAGTCATAGCACCCATCCCCCGATCGAGCCGCTCGTTTTCATGTATATATTGTGGGGGTTTTCTCAAAGCTGCGGGAGGAGTTACGCGCCGAGTACACGATTTATTTCCAGTGTTCAAAAGTCACCCTGATCATATAACACTAAGTAACTTTTACTGTGGCAGTATTAAGTACATCTTACTGGTCAGTATCAAGTGTAACAGTAGATGTAAGCAGAGAGTAGCACACAGAGCACAAGGCAGTAGCAACATGCACTAACTCTAAGCACTACAACACAGTGTGTACAAATACACACACACACACACACACACACACACACACACACACACACACACACACACACACACACACACACACACACACACACACACACCTGCCTGGCCTGCATTTGAGCAGTAAGAGTGTCAATAACTGACACTTCCACTCTAACTTTGACGAAAAAGTGATTTCCACTCCTCGTTTGACTGCTCATAGTTTGAAAAGTTTACATGTTATGTTAAAACAGTTTAGTGTTGTGAAGAGAGCACGTTTTCCTTCGTTTTAAATTTTGAATCACATTTCTATGTGCAGGTATAAGAGAGCTAGGTGACTCTGAAAAAAGATGAAATTTTGTGTTCAAAAAGAAATTCCCATTCATTTCCAATGGAGAATCATGCCTGTTTTGTTTTGGGAATAACTTTGGGAAAAATTGGAATTTCAACACCAAAAGTCATAGCACCCCTCCCCCGATGGAGCCGCACGTTTTGATGTATATATTGTCGGGGTTTTCTCAAAACTGTGGGAGGAGTTACGCGCCGAAATTTGGCAAAAGAGAATTGTAAAGTAAACACTAGAAAATTCCAGGGAAATTTTGAGTGCCACGGGGCTACTGCCGGGACGAGTACACGATTTATTTTTTTCTTATGAATGTACTTTATTCTCAACTTAACGTTCTTGAAAATATTAAGTTAATGTTATTATCACATTTAAGCATAAATAATATTTATTTAAACTTATAAATTAAATTCTACTTCTTTTTCCACCGACAGGAACATCACTGTAATGAAATTATTAAGTAAATCTTCAAATCATTTATTTTAAATTACTTAGTTGTATGAAATTATATTATGTACATTTTGTTCATCTTCTATTGATAAATGTTAAATCTTTTTATAAACCACAAATCATATAACTACAATACAATACAATAAAACTATTTATTGTGTCCACAGTAAACATGAATTAATCCATTCAAATGAATTAGCTCAGTTAACTGGCAAAACAGACAGACAGGTAGAATTAGCCAATCACAAAAAGGTAGGTCAGTTCAGCCAATCACAAAAAGGTAGATCAGATTCTGCCCAGCAACAGGTTGCCATGGTCAGCTAAGGCCCTGCGGTTGCTATGGCGATTTCAGGATCTGCCTTGAAAAATGTCTCAAAATTCTAAAAGATTTGGCTTCTGACAAGGTTCCGAACAATTGCAAACTGTGAGAAAACCGTAACTTAACACACACACAAACATAAATGTGTATCTATCTATCTATCTATGTATCTATCTAATAGATAGATAGATAGATAGATAGATAGATAGATAGATAGACAGACAGACAGACAGACAGACAGACAGACAGACAGACAGATAGATAGATAGATAGATAGATAGATAGATAGATAGATAGATAGATAGATAGATAGATAGATAGATAGACAGACAGATAGATAGATAGATAGATAGATAGATAGATAGATAGATAGATAGATGGATAGATAAATAGATAGATAGATGGATAGATGGATAGATA
>NC_070586.1:36291530-36296530 GCF_027409825.1 Scomber japonicus | reverse complement strand
TAAACTTTTAAACGGAGGAAAACTTGTTCTCTCTGGAAAAATACAAACTATTTTAACCTAACATGTAAACTTTTCAAACTGTGAGCAGTCAAACGAGGAGTGGAAATCACTTTTTCTTCAAAGTTAGAGTGGAAGCGGCAGTTAGCTAGAGTGTGAGAAGCAGTAAACCATAACCTTAATTTTTATTTTTAACTCGAGCTCACGGCCAAACCGTAAAAAGGAGACAAATAATTTTTTGTCAAAATGTAGACATAGGTGTTGGGATTCATAAAATGTGACTTTGACCGGCGGGATCTGCACAAAATTTAAACGGGGGGGCCGAGACCGGCGGCAATACCTGTCTCGCTCCCCATTAAACCTAATGTAATCGTCTTCTTATTTCAAAAGACTCTCACTCTGTGTTCGCACTGAGCTTACTCGCTCATTTTAAGGAATATCTGAATAAAATAAACACTGTCAGAATCTGCCGGCTTCTGTGTCTCTCACGGTGTTCTCGGTTTTTGGACAGGAGTTACGGTTTTCTCACAGTTTGCAATTGTTCGGAACCTTGTCAGAAGCCAAATCTTTTAGAATGTTGAGACATTTTTCAAGGCAGATCCTGAAATCGCCATAGCAACCGCAGGGCCTTAGCTGACCATGGCAACCTGTTGCTGGGCAGAATCTGATCTACCTTTTTGTGATTGGCTGAACTGACCTACCTTTTTGTGATTGGCTAATTCTACCTGTCTGTCTGTTTTACCAGTATCTATGTATCTATCTATCTATCTATGTATCTGTCTATCTATCTATCTATCTATCTATCTATATATCTATCTATCTTTGTATCTATCTATCTATCTATCTATGTATCGAACTATCTATCTATCTATCTATCTATCTATCTATCTATCTATCTATCTATCTATCTATCTATCTATCTATCTATCTATCTATCAGATAGATAGATAGATAGATAGATACAAAGATAGATAGATAGATACAAGATAGATAGATAGATAGATAGATAGATAGATAGATACAAAGATAGATAGATAGATAGATAGATAGATAGATAGATAGATAGATAGATAGACAGACAGATAGATAGATAGATAGATAGATAGATAGATAGATAGATAGATAGATAGATAGATAGATAGATAGATAGATAGATAGATAGATAGATAGATAGACAGACAGATAGATAGATAGATAGATAGATGGATAGATACATCAATAGATAGATAGATAGATAGATAGATAGATAGATAGATAGATAGATAGATAGACAGATAGATAGATAGATAGATACAAAGATAGATAGATAGATACAAAGATAGATAGATAGACAGATAGATAGATAGATAGATAGATAGATAGATAGATAGATAGATAGATAGATAGATAGATAGATAGATAGATGGATAGATACATCAATAGATAGCTAGATAGATAGACAGACAGATAGATAGATAGATAGATAGATAGATAGATAGATAGATAGATAGATAGATAGATAGACAGACAGATAGATAGATAGATAGATAGATACAAAGATAGATAGATAGATAGATAGATAGACAGACAGATAGATAGATAGATAGATAGATAGATAGATAGATAGATAGATAGATAGATAGATAGATAGACAGATAGATAGATAGATAGATAGATAGATAGATAGATAGATAGATAGATAGATAGATAGATAGACAGATAGATAGATAGATAGATAGATGGATAGATACATCAATAGATAGATAGATAGATGATAGATAGATAGATAGATAGACAGATAGATAGATAGATAGATACAAAGATAGATAGATAGATACAAAGATAGATAGATAGACAGATAGATAGATAGATAGATAGATAGATAGATAGATAGATATATAGATAGATAGATAGATAGATAGATAGATAGATAGATAGATAGATAGATAGATGGATAGATACATCAATAGATAGATAGATAGATAGACAGACAGATAGATAGATAGATAGATAGATAGATAGATAGACAGATAGATAGATAGATAGATAGATAGATAGATAGATAGATAGATAGATAGATAGATAGATAGATAGATAGATAGATAGATGGATAGATACATCAATAGATAGATAGATAGATAGATGATAGATAGATAGATAGATAGATAGATAGATAGATAGATAGATAGATAGATAGATAGATAGATACAAAGATAGATAGATAGATAGATAGATAGATAGATAGATGGATAGATACATCAATAGATAGATAGATAGATAGATAGATAGATAGATACATCAATAGATAGATAGATAGATAGATAGATAGATAGATAGATAGATAGATAGATACATCGATAGATATATAGATAGATAGATAGATAGATAGATAGATAGATAGATAGATAGATAGACAGACAGATAGATAGATAGACAGATAGATAGATAGATAGATAGATAGATACATCAATAGATAGATAGATAGATAGATAGATAGACAGATAGATAGATAGATAGATAGATAGATAGATACATCAATAGATAGATAGATAGATAGATAGATAGATAGATAGATAGATAGATAGATAGATAGATAGATACATCAACAGATAGATAGATAGATAGATAGATAGATAGATAGATAGATAGATAGATAGATAGATAGATAGACAGATAGATAGATAGATAGATAGATAGATAGATAGATAGATAGATACATCAACAGATAGATAGATAGATAGATAGATAGATAGATAGATAGATAGATAGATACAAAGATAGATAGATAGATACAAAGATAGATAGATAGACAGATAGATAGATAGATAGATAGATAGATAGATAGATAGATAGATAGATAGATAGACAGACAGATAGATAGATAGATAGATAGATACAAAGATAGATAGATAGATAGATAGATAGACAGACAGATAGATAGATAGATAGATAGATAGATAGATAGATAGATAGATAGATAGATAGATAGACAGATAGATAGATAGATAGATAGATAGATAGATAGATAGATAGATAGATAGATAGATAGATAGATAGACAGATAGATAGATAGATAGATAGATAGATGGATAGATACATCAATAGATAGATAGATAGATGATAGATAGATAGATAGATAGACAGATAGATAGATAGATAGATACAAAGATAGATAGATAGATACAAAGATAGATAGATAGACAGATAGATAGATAGATAGATAGATAGATAGATAGATAGATATATAGATAGATAGATAGATAGATAGATAGATAGATAGATAGATAGATAGATGGATAGATACATCAATAGATAGATAGATAGATAGACAGACAGATAGATAGATAGATAGATAGATAGATAGATAGACAGATAGATAGATAGATAGATAGATAGATAGATAGATAGATAGATAGATAGATAGATAGATAGATAGATAGATAGATAGATAGATGGATAGATACATCAATAGATAGATAGATAGATAGATGATAGATAGATAGATAGATAGATAGATAGATAGATAGATAGATAGATAGATAGATAGATAGATAGATAGATAGATAGATAGATAGATACAAAGATAGATAGATAGATAGATAGATAGATAGATAGATGGATAGATACATCAATAGATAGATAGATAGATAGATAGATAGATAGATACATCAATAGATAGATAGATAGATAGATAGATAGATAGATAGATAGATAGATACATCGATAGATATATAGATAGATAGATAGATAGATAGATAGATAGATAGATAGATAGATAGACAGACAGATAGATAGATAGACAGATAGATAGATAGATAGATAGATAGATACATCAATAGATAGATAGATAGATAGATAGATAGACAGATAGATAGATAGATAGATAGATAGATAGATACATCAATAGATAGATAGATAGATAGATAGATAGATAGATAGATAGATAGATAGATAGATAGATAGATAGATACATCAACAGATAGATAGATAGATAGATAGATAGATAGATAGATAGATAGATAGATAGATAGATAGATAGACAGATAGATAGATAGATAGATAGATGGATAGATACATCAATAGATAGATAGATAGATGATAGATAGATAGATAGATAGACAGATAGATAGATAGATAGATACAAAGATAGATAGATAGATACAAAGATAGATAGATAGACAGATAGATAGATAGATAGATAGATAGATAGATAGATAGATATATAGATAGATAGATAGATAGATAGATAGATAGATAGATAGATAGATAGATGGATAGATACATCAATAGATAGATAGATAGATAGACAGACAGATAGATAGATAGATAGATAGATAGATAGATAGACAGATAGATAGATAGATAGATAGATAGATAGATAGATAGATAGATAGATAGATAGATAGATAGATAGATAGATAGATGGATAGATACATCAATAGATAGATAGATAGATAGATGATAGATAGATAGATAGATAGATAGATAGATAGATAGATAGATAGATAGATAGATAGATAGATAGATAGATAGATACAAAGATAGATAGATAGATAGATAGATAGATAGATAGATGGATAGATACATCAATAGATAGATAGATAGATAGATAGATAGATAGATAGATACATCAATAGATAGATAGATAGATAGATAGATAGATAGATAGATAGATAGATACATCGATAGATATATAGATAGATAGATAGATAGATAGATAGATAGATAGATAGATAGATAGATAGACAGACAGATAGATAGATAGACAGATAGATAGATAGATAGATAGATAGATACATCAATAGATAGATAGATAGATAGATAGATAGACAGATAGATAGATAGATAGATAGATAGATAGATACATCAATAGATAGATAGATAGATAGATAGATAGATAGATAGATAGATAGATAGATAGATAGATAGATACATCAACAGATAGATAGATAGATAGATAGATAGATAGATAGATAGATAGATAGATAGATAGATAGATAGACAGATAGATAGATAGATAGATA
>NC_070586.1:36264030-36286530 GCF_027409825.1 Scomber japonicus | reverse complement strand
AGATAGATAGATACAAAGATAGATAGATAGATAGATAGATAGATAGATAGATAGATAGACAGACAGACAGATAGATAGATAGATAGATAGATAGATAGATAGATAGATAGATAGATAGATAGATAGATAGATAGATAGATAGATAGATAGATAGATAGATAGATAGATAGACAGACAGATAGATAGATAGATAGATAGATGGATAGATACATCAATAGATAGATAGATAGATAGATAGATAGATAGATAGATAGATAGATAGATAGACAGATAGATAGATAGATAGATACAAAGATAGATAGATAGATATAAAGATAGATAGATAGACAGATAGATAGATAGATAGATAGATAGATAGATAGATAGATAGATAGATAGATGGATAGATACATCAATAGATAGCTAGATAGATAGACAGACAGATAGATAGATAGATAGATAGATAGATAGATAGATAGATAGATAGATAGATAGATAGATAGATAGATAGATAGATAGATAGACAGACAGATAGATAGATAGATAGATAGATAGATACAAAGATAGATAGATAGATAGATAGATAGACAGACAGATAGATAGATAGATAGATAGATAGATAGATAGATAGATAGATAGATAGATAGACAGATAGACAGATAGATAGATAGATAGATAGATAGATAGATAGATAGATAGATAGATAGATAGATAGACAGATAGATAGATAGATAGATAGATGGATAGATACATCAATAGATAGATAGATAGATGATAGATAGATAGATAGATAGACAGATAGATAGATAGATAGATAGATACAAAGATAGATAGATAGATACAAAGATAGATAGATAGACAGATAGATAGATAGATAGATAGATAGATAGATAGATAGATATATAGATAGATAGATAGATAGATAGATAGATAGATAGATAGATGGATAGATACATCAATAGATAGATAGATAGATAGACAGACAGATAGATAGATAGATAGATAGATAGATAGATAGATAGACAGATAGATAGATAGATAGATAGATAGATAGATAGATAGATAGATAGATAGATAGATAGATAGATAGATAGATAGATAGATAGATAGATAGATGGATAGATACATCAATAGATAGATAGATAGATAGACAGACAGATAGATAGATAGATAGATAGATAGATAGATAGATAGATAGATAGATAGATAGATAGATAGATAGATAGACAGATAGATAGATAGATAGATAGATAGATAGATAGATGGATAGATACATCAATAGATAGATAGATAGATAGATAGATAGATAGATAGATAGATAGATAGACAGACAGATAGATAGATAGATAGATAGATAGATACAAAGATAGATAGATAGATAGATAGATAGATAGACAGACAGATAGATAGATAGATAGATGGATAGATACATCAATAGATAGATAGATAGATAGATAGATAGATACAAAGATAGATAGATAGATACAAAGATAGATAGATAGACAGAAGATAGATAGATAGATAGATAGATAGATAGATAGATAGATAGATAGATAGATAGATAGATAGATAGATAGATAGATAGATAGATAGATAGATGGATAGATACATCAATAGATAGATAGATAGATAGACAGACAGATAGATAGATAGATAGATAGATAGACAGATAGATAGATAGATAGATAGATAGATAGATAGATAGATAGGTAGACAGATAGATAGATAGATAGATAGATAGATAGATAGATACAAAGATAGATAGATATATAGATAGATAGATAGATAGATAGATAGATAGATAGATAGATAGATAGATAGTTCGATACATAGATAGATAGATAGATAGATACAAAGATAGATAGATATATAGATAGATAGATAGATAGATAGATAGATAGATAGATAGACAGATACATAGATAGATAGATAGATACATAGATACTGGTAAAACAGACAGACAGGTAGAATTAGCCAATCACAAAAAGGTAGGTCAGTTCAGCCAATCACAAAAAGGTAGATCAGATTCTGCCCAGCAACAGGTTGCCATGGTCAGCTAAGGCCCTGCGGTTGCTATGGCGATTTCAGGATCTGCCTTGAAAAATGTCTCAACATTCTAAAAGATTTGGCTTCTGACAAGGTTCCGAACAATTGCAAACTGTGAGAAAACCGTAACTCCTGTCCAAAAACCGAGAACACCGTGAGAGACACAGAAGCCGGCAGATTCTGACAGTGTTTATTTTATTCAGATATTCCTTAAAATGAGCGAGTAAGCTCAGTGCGAACACAGAGTGAGAGTCTTTTGAAATAAGAAGACGATTACATTAGGTTTAATGGGGAGCGAGACAGGTATTGCCGCCGGTCTCGGCCCCCCCGTTTAAATTTTGTGCAGATCCCGCCGGTCAAAGTCACATTTTATGAATCCCAACACCTATGTCTACATTTTGACAAAAAATTATTTGTCTCCTTTTTACGGTTTGGCCGTGAGCTCGAGTTAAAAATAAAAATTAAGGTTATGGTTTACTGCTTCTCACACTCTAGCTAACTGCCGCTTCCACTCTAACTTTGAAGAAAAAGTGATTTCCACTCCTCGTTTGACTGCTCACAGTTTGAAAAGTTTACATGTTAGGTTAAAATAGTTTGTATTTTTCCAGAGAGAACAAGTTTTCCTCCGTTTAAAAGTTTAAATCATGTTTCTACGTGCACGTATGAGAGAGCTAGGTGACTCTGAAAAAAGGTGAAATTTTGTGTTTTTAAAAAAAAATTCCCATTCATTTTCAATGGAGAAATATTCCCGGTTTTTTGGGAATAACTTTGGGAAACTTTGGAATTTCAACACCAAAAGTCATAGCACCCATCCCCCGATCGAGCCGCACGTTTTGATGTATATATTGTCGGGGTTTTCTCAAAGCTGCGGGAGGAGTTACGCGCCGAAAAACGGCGGAAGAAGTTGAAAAATAATATTAAGTATGGAGAAGATTAATAGTTGCCTCGGGCTTCGCCCGAGGCATTCCTCTCCAGCTTCTGGAGTGGAATGCCTCGGGGCTTGAACCCCGTGGCACTAACTAGAAAATTCCAGGGAAATTTTGAGTGCCACGGGGCTACTGCCGGGACGAGTACAGCAGAGAGTAGCACACAGAGCACAAGGCAGTAGCAACATGCACTAACTCTAAGCACTACACTACAGCACTTGACGCTTCACACATACCCTGTATTAGCACACAACATAGTGTATACAAACACACACACACACACACATACCTGCCTGGCCTGCATTTGAGCAGTAAGAGTGTCAATAACTAATGCTTCCACTCTAACTTTGAAGAAAAAGTGATTTCCACTCCTCGTTTGAATGCTCATAGTTTGAAAAGTTTACATGTTATGGAAAAACAGTTTAGTGTTGTGAAGAGAGAACAAGTGGTCCTTCGTTTTAAAGTTTGAATCACATTTCCATGTGCAAGTATAAGAGAGCTAGGTGACTCTGAAAAAAGATGAAATTTTGTGTTCAAAAAGAAATTCCCATTCATTCCCAATGGAGAATTATGCCTGTTTTGTTTCGGGAATAACTTTAGGACAAATTGGAATTTCAACACCAAAAGTCATAGCACCCCTCCCCCGATCGAGACGCACGTTTTGATGTATATATTGTTGGGGTTTTCTCAAAGCTGCGGGAGGAGTTACGCGCCGAAATATGGCAAAAGAGAATTGTAAAGTAAACACTAGAAAATTCCAGGGAAATTTTGAGTGCCACGGGGCTACTGCCGGGACGAGTACAGCAGAGAGTAGCACACAGAGCACAAGGCAGTAGCAACATGCACTAACTCTAAGCACTACACTACAGCACTTGACGCTTCACACATACCCTGTATTAGCACACAACATAGTGTGTACAAACACTCACACACACACACACACACACACACCTGCCTGGCCTGCATTTGAGCAGTAAGAGTGTCAATAACTAATGCTTCCACTCTAACTTTGAAGAAAAAGTGATTTCCACTCCTCGTTTCACTGCTCATAGTTTGAAAAATTTACATGTTATGGAAAAATAGTTTAGTGTTGTGAAGAGAGAACAAGTGGTCCTTCGTTTTAAAGTTTGAATCACATTTCCATGTGCAAGTATAAGAGAGCTAGGTGACTCTGAAAAAAGATGAAATTTTGTGTTCAAAAAGAAATTCCCATTCATTCCCAATGGAGAATTATGCCTGTTTTGTTTCGGGAATACCTTTAGGACAAATTGGAATTTCAACACCAAAAGTCATAGCACCCCTCCCCCGATCGAGACGCACGTTTTGATGTATATATTGTTGGGGTTTTCTCAAAGCTGTGGGAGGAGTTACGCGCCGAAATTTGGCAAAAGAGAATTGTAAAGTAAACACTAGAAAATTCCAGGGAAATTTTGAGTGCCACGGGGCTACTGCCGGGACGAGTACAGCAGAGAGTAGCACACAGAGCACAAGGCAGTAGCAACATGCACTAACTCTAAGCACTACACTACAGCACTTGACGCTTCACACATACCCTGTATTAGCACACAACATAGTGTATACAAACACACACACACACACACATACCTGCCTGGCCTGCATTTGAGCAGTAAGAGTGTCAATAACTAATGCTTCCACTCTAACTTTGAAGAAAAAGTGATTTCCACTCCTCGTTTGAATGCTCATAGTTTGAAAAGTTTACATGTTATGGAAAAACAGTTTAGTGTTGTGAAGAGAGAACAAGTGGTCCTTCGTTTTAAAGTTTGAATCACATTTCCATGTGCAAGTATAAGAGAGCTAGGTGACTCTGAAAAAAGATGAAATTTTGTGTTCAAAAAGAAATTCCCATTCATTCCCAATGGAGAATTATGCCTGTTTTGTTTCGGGAATAACTTTAGGACAAATTGGAATTTCAACACCAAAAGTCATAGCACCCCTCCCCCGATCGAGACGCACGTTTTGATGTATATATTGTTGGGGTTTTCTCAAAGCTGCGGGAGGAGTTACGCGCCGAAATATGGCAAAAGAGAATTGTAAAGTAAACACTAGAAAATTCCAGGGAAATTTTGAGTGCCACGGGGCTACTGCCGGGACGAGTACAGCAGAGAGTAGCACACAGAGCACAAGGCAGTAGCAACATGCACTAACTCTAAGCACTACACTACAGCACTTGACGCTTCACACATACCCTGTATTAGCACACAACATAGTGTGTACAAACACTCACACACACACACACACACACACACCTGCCTGGCCTGCATTTGAGCAGTAAGAGTGTCAATAACTAATGCTTCCACTCTAACTTTGAAGAAAAAGTGATTTCCACTCCTCGTTTCACTGCTCATAGTTTGAAAAATTTACATGTTATGGAAAAATAGTTTAGTGTTGTGAAGAGAGAACAAGTGGTCCTTCGTTTTAAAGTTTGAATCACATTTCCATGTGCAAGTATAAGAGAGCTAGGTGACTCTGAAAAAAGATGAAATTTTGTGTTCAAAAAGAAATTCCCATTCATTCCCAATGGAGAATTATGCCTGTTTTGTTTCGGGAATAACTTTAGGACAAATTGGAATTTCAACACCAAAAGTCATAGCACCCCTCCCCCGATCGAGACGCACGTTTTGATGTATATATTGTTGGGGTTTTCTCAAAGCTGTGGGAGGAGTTACGCGCCGAAATTTGGCAAAAGAGAATTGTAAAGTAAACACTAGAAAATTCCAGGGAAATTTTGAGTGCCACGGGGCTACTGCCGGGACGAGTACAGCAGAGAGTAGCACACAGAGCACAAGGCAGTAGCAACATGCACTAACTCTAAGCACTACACTACAGCACTTGACGCTTCACACATACCCTGTATTAGCACACAACATAGTGTATACAAACACACACACACACACACATACCTGCCTGGCCTGCATTTGAGCAGTAAGAGTGTCAATAACTAATGCTTCCACTCTAACTTTGAAGAAAAAGTGATTTCCACTCCTCGTTTGAATGCTCATAGTTTGAAAAGTTTACATGTTATGGAAAAACAGTTTAGTGTTGTGAAGAGAGAACAAGTGGTCCTTCGTTTTAAAGTTTGAATCACATTTCCATGTGCAAGTATAAGAGAGCTAGGTGACTCTGAAAAAAGATGAAATTTTGTGTTCAAAAAGAAATTCCCATTCATTCCCAATGGAGAATTATGCCTGTTTTGTTTCGGGAATAACTTTAGGACAAATTGGAATTTCAACACCAAAAGTCATAGCACCCCTCCCCCGATCGAGACGCACGTTTTGATGTATATATTGTTGGGGTTTTCTCAAAGCTGCGGGAGGAGTTACGCGCCGAAATATGGCAAAAGAGAATTGTAAAGTAAACACTAGAAAATTCCAGGGAAATTTTGAGTGCCACGGGGCTACTGCCGGGACGAGTACAGCAGAGAGTAGCACACAGAGCACAAGGCAGTAGCAACATGCACTAACTCTAAGCACTACACTACAGCACTTGACGCTTCACACATACCCTGTATTAGCACACAACATAGTGTGTACAAACACTCACACACACACACACACACACACACCTGCCTGGCCTGCATTTGAGCAGTAAGAGTGTCAATAACTAATGCTTCCACTCTAACTTTGAAGAAAAAGTGATTTCCACTCCTCGTTTCACTGCTCATAGTTTGAAAAATTTACATGTTATGGAAAAATAGTTTAGTGTTGTGAAGAGAGAACAAGTGGTCCTTCGTTTTAAAGTTTGAATCACATTTCCATGTGCAAGTATAAGAGAGCTAGGTGACTCTGAAAAAAGATGAAATTTTGTGTTCAAAAAGAAATTCCCATTCATTCCCAATGGAGAATTATGCCTGTTTTGTTTCGGGAATAACTTTAGGACAAATTGGAATTTCAACACCAAAAGTCATAGCACCCCTCCCCCGATCGAGACGCACGTTTTGATGTATATATTGTTGGGGTTTTCTCAAAGCTGCGGGAGGAGTTACGCGCCGAAATATGGCAAAAGAGAATTGTAAAGTAAACACTAGAAAATTCCAGGGAAATTTTGAGTGCCACGGGGCTACTGCCGGGACGAGTACAGCAGAGAGTAGCACACAGAGCACAAGGCAGTAGCAACATGCACTAACTCTAAGCACTACACTACAGCACTTGACGCTTCACACATACCCTGTATTAGCACACAACATAGTGTGTACAAACACTCACACACACACACACACACACACACCTGCCTGGCCTGCATTTGAGCAGTAAGAGTGTCAATAACTAATGCTTCCACTCTAACTTTGAAGAAAAAGTGATTTCCACTCCTCGTTTCACTGCTCATAGTTTGAAAAATTTACATGTTATGGAAAAATAGTTTAGTGTTGTGAAGAGAGAACAAGTGGTCCTTCGTTTTAAAGTTTGAATCACATTTCCATGTGCAAGTATAAGAGAGCTAGGTGACTCTGAAAAAAGATGAAATTTTGTGTTCAAAAAGAAATTCCCATTCATTCCCAATGGAGAATTATGCCTGTTTTGTTTCGGGAATAACTTTAGGACAAATTGGAATTTCAACACCAAAAGTCATAGCACCCCTCCCCCGATCGAGACGCACGTTTTGATGTATATATTGTTGGGGTTTTCTCAAAGCTGTGGGAGGAGTTACGCGCCGAAATTTGGCAAAAGAGAATTGTAAAGTAAACACTAGAAAATTCCAGGGAAATTTTGAGTGCCACGGGGCTACTGCCGGGACGAGTACAGCAGAGAGTAGCACACAGAGCACAAGGCAGTAGCAACATGCACTAACTCTAAGCACTACACTACAGCACTTGACGCTTCACACATACCCTGTATTAGCACACAACATAGTGTATACAAACACACACACACACACACACACACACATACCTGCCTGGCCTGCATTTGAGCAGTAAGAGTGTCAATAACTAATGCTTCCACTCTAACTTTGAAGAAAAAGTGATTTCCACTCCTCGTTTGAATGCTCATAGTTTGAAAAGTTTACATGTTATGGAAAAACAGTTTAGTGTTGTGAAGAGAGAACAAGTTGTCCTTCGTTTTAAAGTTTGAATCACATTTCTATGTATAAGAGAGCTAGGTGACTCTGAAAAAAGATGAAAATTTGTGTTCAAAAAGAAATTCCCATTCATCCAATGGAGAATTATGCCTGTTTTGTTTTGGGAATAACTTTGGGAAAAATAGGAATTTCAACACCAAAAGTCATAGCACCCCTCCCCCGATCGAGCCGCACGTTTTGATGTATATATTGTTGGGGTTTTCTCAAAGCTGCGGGAGGAGTTACGCGCCGACATATGGCAAAAGAGAATTGTAAAGTAAACACTAGAAAATTCCAGGGAAATTTTGAGTGCCACGGGGCTACTGCCGGGACGAGTACAGTAGAGAGTAGCACACAGAGCACAAGGCAGTATGAACATGCACTAACTCTATGCACAACACTACAGCACACACACACACACACACACACACCTGCCTGGCCTGCATTTGAGCAGTAAGAGTGTCAATAACTGACACTTCCACTCTAACTTTGAAGAAAAAGTGATTTCCACTGCTCGTTTGACTGCTCATAGTTTGAAAAGTTTACATGTTATGTTAAAACAGTTTAGTGTTTAGTGAAGAGAGCACATGTTTTCCTTCGTTTTAAAGTTTGAATCACATTTCTATGTGCAGGTATAAGAGAGCTAGGTGACTCTGAAAAAAGATGAAATTTTGTGTTCAAAAAGAAATTCCCATTCATTTCCAATGGAGAATCATGCCTGTTTTGTTTTGGGAATAACTTTGGGAAAAATTGGAATTTTAACACCAAAAGTCATAGCACCCCTCCCCTGATCAAGCCGCAGGTTGTGATGTATATATTGTCGGGGTTTTCTCAAAACTGTGGGAGGAGTTACGCGCCGAAATTTGGCAAAAGAGAATTGTAAAGTAAACACGAGTGCAGCAGAGACTAGCACACAGAGCACAAGGCAGTAGCAACATGCACTAACTCTATGCACGACACTACAGCACTTGTATAGTGTGTACAAACACTCACACACACACACACACAGACACACACACACACACATACCTGCCTGGCCTGCATTTGAGCAGTAAGAGTGTCAATAACTGACACTTCCACTCTAACGTTCAAGAAAAAGTGATTTCCACTCCTCGTTTGACTGCTCATACTTTTAAAAGTGTACATGTTATGTTAAAACAGTTTAGTGTTGTGAAGAGAGAACAAGTTTTCCTTCGTTTTAAAGTTTGAATCACATTTCTATGTGCAGGTATGAGAGAGCTAGTTGACTTCGAAAAAAGATGAAATTTTGTGTTTAAAAAGAAATTCCCATTCATTTCTAATGGAGGATTATGCCTGTTTTGTTTTGGGAATAACTTTGGGAAAAATAGGAATTTCAACACCAAAAGTCATAGCACCCCTTCCCCGATCGAGCCGCACGTTTTGATGTATATATTGTTGGGGTTTTCTCAAAGCTGCGGGACGAGTTACGCGCCGAAATATGGCAAAAGAGAATTGTAAAGTAAACACTAGAAAATTCCAGGGAAATTTTGAGTGCCACGGGGCTACTGCCGGGACGAGTACAGCAGAGAGTAGCACACAGAGCACAAGGCAGTAGCAACATGCACTAACTCTATGCACGACACTACAGCACACACACACACACACACACACACACACACTACAGCACTTGACGCTTCACACATACCCTGTATTAGCACACAACATAGTGTGTACAAACACTCACACACAAAGACACACACACACACACACACACACACCTGCCTGGTCTACATTTGAGCAGTAAGAGTGTCAATAACTCATGCTTCCACTCTAACTTTGAAGAAAAAGTGATTTCCACTCCTCGTTTGACTGCTCATAGTTTGAAAAGTTTACATGGCAGAAACACCAGGCTGGCTGACCCTGGACAGGGTGAGGTGATGCTGTATGTCTCCAGGTGATGAAGACAGGGTGAGGTGATGCTGTAGGTCTCCAGGTGATGAAGACAGGGTGAGGTGATGTTGTAGGTCTCCAGGTGATGTAGACAGGGTGAGGTGATGATGTAGGTCTCCAGGTGATGAAGACAGGGTGAGGTGATGCTGTAGGTCTCCAGGTGATGAAGACAGGGTGAGGTGATGATGTATGTCTCCAGGTGATGAAGACAGGGTGAGGTGATGCTGTAGGTCTCCAGGTGATGAAGACAGGCTGAGGTGATGCTGTAGGTCTCCAGGTGATGAAGACAGGCTGAGGTGATGCTGTAGGTCTCCAGGTGATGAAGACAGGGTGAGGTGATGCTGTAGGTCTCCAGGTGATGAAGACAGGGTGAGGTGATGCTGTAGGTCTCCAGGTGATGAAGACAGGGTGAGGTGATGCTGTAGGTCTCCAGGTGATGAAGACAGGGTGAGGTGATGCTGTAGGTCTCCAGGTGATGAAGACAGTAGGTTGAACATCATGCTTGGGTCTCTCATCAGACAGTGCAGCAGCTGATGAGACTGCTCAAGGTCCAGGTCCTGAATTATCTCCTGGAATGAGAAGATTGTTAATATTGTGTTAGTTCATAAATCAGATTTTATTATGACCAGATGCAGTTTTCACATTATATAAAGAGGCCAGTGTCAGTTCAGAGGTAATGCTGTTACACTGATGTAATCTGACCTTATTTCACAGGATAGGAGTATTTATGGAGGGAATTTATTTATTTAACATACTTACAACGAGCTGTAAGTCTGCTCATCTGTAGCTCTCTGGTTTCAGGCTCATTGACCTCTGACCTCTGCCTCTGCCTCTCCCCCCCCCCCCCCCCCCCCCATGAACAGAGCTACACCATGATAGTACTGACATGTACATAAAATCAGACATATTACCTGTAAACTTAAATATAACTATAACTATACTATAAATAGATCACTGAAATATTAACAACTTTTCTTCTAGTTTTGCCCTAAAACACAGAACAATACAATACAATATTTTGTCCACAGTAAACATGAATGAATTAATCACTCCATTCAAATGACCTGACACAGTCACATTTATGTATTCATTTATTTATTTATTTAGTTCTACATTTATTTATTGATTGATTTATTTATTTATTTTACATCTGTATTTCTAAATTTCTACATTTTTTTATGTCTATTTCCATATGTTAATGTGGTGGGCGGTAATAACATTAGTCTTAAGTATGAATAAATAAATATGTGTTCTGAGTTTGACATACCACAGAAAGGTGTGTTGTTGCCAAATGTGAATGATTAAAAAATGCCAAATATGTGAAATTAGGCTTCAAAATTGTGTAAAAATCTGTCTCTGTTTCTCCCAAACACTGTGGGCATGCCTGCTGAGTTCACTGAAACCCGGCCCCCTACCAAGTGTCACGTGTCAATCAAAGTCATCACCTATACTATTGCTGAGAGCTTAACTAGGTTAGTTTACTAGGCAGACAGGTAGAATTAGCCAATCAGAAAAAAGTAGGTCAGATTCTGCCCAGCAACAGGTTGCCATGGTCAGCTAAGGCCCTGCGGTTGCTACGGCGATTTCAGGATCTGCCTTGAAAAATGTCTCAAAATTCTAAAAAGTTTGGCTTCTGACAAGGTGCCGAACAATTGCAAACTGTGAGAAAACCGTAACTCCTGTCCAAAAACTGAAAACACCGTGAGAGACACAGAAGCCGGCAGATTCTGACAGTGTTTATTTTATTCAGATATTCCTTAAAATGAGCGAGTAAGCTCAGTGTGAACACAGAGTGAGATTCTTTTGAAATAAGAAGACGATTACATTAGGTTTAATGGGGAGCGAGACAGGGATTGCCGCCAGTCTCGGCCCCCCCGTTTAAATTTTGTGCAGATCCCGCCAGTCAAAGTCACATTTTATGAATCCTAACACCTATGTCTACATTTTGACAAAAAATTATTTGTCTCCTTTTTACGGTTTGGCCGTGAGCTCGAGTTAAAAATAAAAATTAAGGTTATGGTTTACTGCTTCTCACACTCTAGCTAACTGCCGCTTCCACTCTAACTTTGAAGAAAAAGTGATTTCCACTCCTCGTTTGACTGCTCATAGTTTGAAAAGTTTACATGTTATGTTAAAATAGTTTGTATTTTTCCAGAGAGGACAAGTTTTCCTCCGTTTTAAAGTTTGAATCACATTTCTACGTGCACGTATGAGAGAGCTAGGTGACTCTGAAAAAAGGTGAAATTTTGTGTTTTAAAAAAAAAATTCCCATTCATTTTCAATGGAGAAATATTCCCGGTTTTTTGGGAATAACTTTGGGTAACTTTGGAATTTCAACACCAAAAGCCATAGCACCTCTTTCCCGATCAAGCCGTACGTTTTGATGTATATATTGTCGGGGTTTTCTCAAAGCTGTGGGAGGAGTTACGCGCCGAAAAACGGCGGAAGAAAAAGAATAATAATAAGTATGGAGAAGATTAATAGTTGCCTCGGGGGCTACTGCCGGGACGAGTACAGCAGAGAGTAGCACACAGAGCACAAGGCAGTAGGAACATGCACTAACTCTATGCACGACACCACAGCACACACACACGCACGCACACACACACACACACACACACACACACACACACACACACACACACACACACACACACACACACACACACACACACACACACACACACACACACACACCATACCTGCCTGGCCTGCATTTGAGCAGTAAGACTGTCAATAACTGATGCTTCCACTCTAACTTTGAAGAAAAAGTGATTTCCACTCCTTGTTTGACTGCTCATAGTTTGAAAAGTTTACATGTTATGTTAAAACAGTTTAGTGTTGTGAAGAGAGCACAAGTTTTCCTTTGTTTTAAAGTTTGAATCACATTTCTATGTGTAAGTATAAGAGAGCTAGGTGATTCTGAAAAAAGATGAAATTTTGTGTTCAAAAAGAAATTCCCATTCATTTCCAATGGAGAATCATGCCTGTTTTGTTTTGGGAATAACTTTGGGAAAAATTGGAATTTCAACACCAAAAGTCATAGCACCCCTCCCCCGATCGAGCCGCACGTTTTGATGTATATATTGTCGGGGTTTTCTCAAAGCTGCGGGAGGAGTTACGCGCCGAAATATGGCAAAAGAGAATTGTAAAGTAAACACTAGAAAATTCCAGGGAAATTTTGAGTGCCACGGGGCTACTGCCGGTACTTTCCAGTGTTCAAAAGTCACCCTGATCATATAACACTAAGTAACTTTTACTGTGGCAGTATTAAGTACATCTTACTGGTCAGTATCAAGTGTAACAGTAGATGTAAGCAGAGAGTAGCACACAGAGCACAAGGCAGTAGCAACATGCACTAACTCTAATCACTACAACACAGTGTGTACTCACACACACACACACACACACACACACACAAGCCAGCATTTGAGCAGTAGGTGTGTCAATATAATTCATATGTATATATATAGAGAGAGAGTATCAATACTAGCTCAGTTAACTGGCAAAACAGACAGACAGGTAGAATTAGCCAATCACAAAAAGGTAGATCAGTTCAGCCAATCACAAAAAGGTAGATCAGATTCTGCCCAGCGACAGGTTGCTAAGGTCAGCTAAGGCCCTGCGGTTGCTATGGCGATTTCAGGATCTGCCTTGAAAAATGTCTCAAAATTCTAAAGGATTTGGCTTCTGACAAGGTTCCGAACAATTGCAAACTGTGAGAAAACCGTAACTCCTGTCCAAAAACCGAAAACACCGTGAGAGACACAGAAGCCGGCAGATTCTGACAGTGTTTATTTTATTCACATATTCCTTAAAATGAGCGAGTAAGCTCAGTGTGAACACAGAGTGAGATTCATTTGAAAAGAGAAGACGATTACATTAGGTTTAATGGGGAGCGAGACAGGGATTGCCGCCGGTCTCGGCCCCCCCGTTTAAATTTTGTGCAGACCCCGCCTGTCAACTTCACATTTTATGAATCCCAACACCTATGTCTATATTTTGACCAAAAATTATTTGTCTCCTTTTTACGGTTTGGCCGTGAGCTCGAGTTAAAAATAAAAATGAAGGTTATGCATTACTTCTTCTCACACTGTAGCTAACTGCCGCTTCCACTCTAACTTTGACGAAAAAGTGATTTCCACTCCTCGTTTGACTGCTCATAGTTTGAAAAGTTTACATGTTATGTTAAAATAGTTTGTATTTTTCCAGAGAGGACAAATTTTCCTTCGTTTTAAAGTTTGAATGACGTTTCTATGTGCACGTATGAGCGAACTAGGTGACTCTGAAAAAAAGTGAAATTTTGTGTTTTAAAAAAAAAATGCCCATTCATTTTCAATGGAGAATTATGCCTGTTTTGTTTTGGGAATAACTTTGGGAAAAATTGGAATTTCAACACCAAAAGTCATAGCACCCCTCCCCCGATGGAGCCGCACGTTTTGATGTATATATTGTTGGGGTTTTCTCAAAGCTGCGGGAGTAGTTACGCGCCGAAATTTGGCAAAACAGAATTGTAAAGTAAACACTAGAAAATTCCAGGGAAATTTTGAGTGCCACGGGGCTACTGCCGGGACGAGTACACGATTTATTTCCAGTGTTCAAAAGTCACCCTGATCATATAACACGAAGTAACTTTTACTGTGGCAGTATTAAGTACATCTTACTGGTCAGTATCAAGTGTAACAGTAGATGTAAGCAGAGAGTAGCACACAGAGCACAAGGCAGTAGCAACATGCACTAACTCTAATCACTACAACACAGTGTGTACTCACACACACAAGTAAACACTAGAAAATTCCAGGGAAATTTTGAGTGCCACGGGGCTACTGCCGGGACGAGTACAGCAAAGAGTAGAACACAGAGCACAAGGCAGTAGGAACATGCACTAACTCTATGCACGACACTACAGCACACACACACACACACACCATACCTGCCTGGCCTGCATTTGAGCAGTAAGAGTGTCAATAACTGACACTTCCACTCTAACTTTGAAGAAAAAGTGATTTCCACTCCTCGTTTGACTGCTCATAGTTTGAAAAGTTTACATGCTATGTAAAAACAGTTTAGTGTTGTGAAGAGAGCACAAGTCTTCCTTCCTTTTAAAGTTTGAATCACATTTCTATGTGCAGGTATGAGAGAGCTAGGTGACTCCAAAAAAAGTTGAAATTCTGTGTTTAAAAAGAAATTCCCATTCATTTCCAATGGAGAATCATGCCTATTTTGTTTTAGGAATAACTTTGGGAAAAATAGGAATTTCAACACCAAAAGTCATAGCACCTCTTTCCCGATCGAGCCGCACGTTTTGATGTATATATTGTCGGGGTTTTCTCAAAGCTGCGGGAGGAGTTACGCGCCGAAATATGGCAAAAGAGAATTGTAAAGTAAACACTAGAAAATTCCAGGGAAATTTTGAGTGCCACGGGGCTACTGCCAGGACGAGTACAGCAGAGAGTAGCACACAGAACACAAGGCAGTAGCAACATGCACTAACTCTAAGCACTACACTACAGCACTTGACGCTTCACACATACCCTGTATTAGCACACAACATAGTGTATACAAACACACACACACACACACACACACACACACACCTGCCTGGCCTGCATTTGAGCAGTAAGAGTGTCAATAACTGATGCTTCCACTCTAACTTTCAAGAAAAATTGACTTCCACTCCTCGTTTGACTGATCATACTTTTAAAAGTTTACATGTTATGTTAAAACAGTTTAGTGTTGTGAAGAGAGCACACGTTTTCCTCCGTTTTAAAGTTTGAATCACATTTCTATGTGCAAGTATGAGAGAGCTAGGTGATTCTGAAAAAAGATGAAATTTTGTGTTCAAAAAGAAATTCCCATTCATTTCCAATGGAGAATTATGCCTGTTTTGTTTTGGGAATAACTTTGGGAAAAATTGGATTGTCAACACCAAAAGTCATAGCACCCCTCCCCCGATCGAGCCGCACGTTTTGATGTATATATTGTTGGGGTTTTCTCAAAGCTACGGGAGGAGTTACGCGCCGAAATATGGCAAAAGAGAATTGTAAAGTAAACACTAGAAAATTCCAGGGAAATTTTGAGTGCCACGGGGCTACTGCCGGGACGAGTACAGCAGAGAGTAGCACACAGAGCACAAGGCAGTAGCAACATGCACTAACTCTAAGCACTACACTACAGCACTTGACGCTTCACACATACCCTGTATTAGCACACAACATAGTGTGTACAAACACTCACACACACACACACACACACACACCTGCCTGGCCTGCATTTGAGCAGTAAGAGTGTCAATAACTAATGCTTCCACTCTAACTTTGAAGAAAAAGTGATTTCCACTCCTCGTTTCACTGCTCATAGTTTGAAAAGTTTACATGTTATGGAAAAATAGTTTAGTGTTGTGAAGAGAGAACAAGTTGTCCTTTGTTTTAAAGTTTGAATCACATTTCCATGTGCAAGTATAAGAGAGCTAGGTGACTCTGAAAAAAGATGAAATTTTGTGTTCAAAAAGAAATTCCCATTCATTTCCAATGGAGAATTATGCCTGTTTTGTTTTGGGAATAACTTTGGGAAAAATAGGAATTTCAACACCAAAAGTCATAGCACCCATCCCCCGATCGAGCCGCACGTTTTGATGTATATATTGTCGGGGTTTTCTCAAAGCTGCGGGAGGAGTTACGCGCCGAAATATGGCAAAAGAGAATTGTAAAGTAAACACTAGAAAATTCCAGGGAAATTTTGAGTGCTACTGCCGGGACGAGTACATGATTTATTTCCAGTGTTCAAAAGTCACCCTGATCATATAACACTAAGTAACTTTTACTGTGGCAGTATTAACTACATCTTACTGGTCAGTATCAAGTGTAACAGTAGATGTAAGCAGAGAGTAGCACACAGAGCACAAGGCAGTAGCAACATGCACTAACTCTAAGCACTACAACACAGTGTGTACACACACACACACACACACACACACACACACACACACACCTGCATTTGAGCAGTAAGACTTTCAATATAATTCATATGTATATATAGAGAGTAGCACACAGAGCACAAGGCAGTAGCAACATGCACTAACCCTATGCACGACACTACAGCACTTTACACTTCACATATAATGTTAGCACACTACATAGTGTGTACAAAACACACACACAAAGACACACACACACACACACACACACACATACACCTGCCTGGCCTTCATTTGAGCAGTAAGAGTGTCAATAACTGTGTTGTGAAGAGAGAACAAGTTTTCCTTCGTTTTAAAGCTTGAATCACATTTCTATGTGCAAGTATAAGAGAGCTAGGTGATTCTGAAAAAAGATGAAATTTTGTGTTCAAAAAGAAATTCCTATTCATTTTCAATGGAGAAATCTCCCGGTTTTTTTGGGAATAACTTTGGGAAAAATTGGAATTTCAACACCAAAAGTCATAGCACCCCTCCCCCGATCAAGACACACGTTTTGATGTATATATTGTTGGGGTTTTCTCAAAGCTGTGGGAGGAGTTACGCGCCGAAATTTGGCAAAAGAGAATTGTAAAGTAAACACTAGAAAATTCCAGGGAAATTTTGAGTGCCACGGGGCTACTGCCGGGACGAGTACAGCAGAGAGTAGCACACAGAGCACAAGGCAGTAGCAACATGCACTAACTCTATGCACGACACTACAGCACTTTACACTTCACATATAATGTTAGCACACTACATAGTGTGTACAAAACACACACACACACACACACACACACACACACACACACACACACACCTGCCTGGCCTGCATTTGAGCAGTAAGAGTGTCAATAACTGCCGCTTCCACTCTTAACTTTGAAGAAAAAGTGATTTCCACTCCTCGTTTGAATGCTCATAGTTTGAAAAGTTTACATGTTATGGAAAAACAGTTTAGTGTTGTGAAGAGAGAACAAGTTTTCCTTTGTTTTAAAGTTTGAATCACATTTCTATGTGCAAGTATAAGAGAGCTAGGTGATTCTGAAAAAAGATGAAATTTTGTGTTCAAAAAGAATTTCCCATTAAGTAACTTTTACTGTGGCAGTATTAAGTACATCTTACTGTTCAGTATCAAGTGTAACAGTAGATGTAAGCAGAGAGAAGCACACAGAGCACAAGGCAGTAGCAACATGCACTAACTCTAAGCGCTACAACACAGTGTGTACACACACACACACACACACACAAACACACACACACCAGCCTGCATTTGAGCAGTAAGACTGTCAATATAATTCACATATGTATATATAGAGAGAGAGTATCAATACTAGCTCGGCCGCTACCTCAGTTAACTGGTAAAACAGCCAGACAGGTAGAATTAGCCAATCACAAAAAAGTAGGTCAGATTCTGCCCAGCAACAGGTTGCCAAGGTCAGTTAAGGCCCTGCGGTTGCTACGGCGATTTCAGGATCTGCCTTGAAAAATGTCTCAAAATTCTAAAGGATTTGGCTTCTGACAAGGTCCCGAACAATTGCAAACTGTGAGAAAACCGTAAGTCCTGTCTAAAAACTGAAAACACCGTGAGAGACACAGCAGCCGGCAGATTCTGACAGTGTTTATTTTATTCAGATATTCCTTAAAATGAGCGAGTAAGCTCAGTGCGAAGACAGAGTGAGATTCATTTGAAAAAAGAAGACGATTACATTAGGTTTAATGGGGAGCAAGACAGGGATTGCCGCCGGTCTCGGCCCCCCCGTTTAAATTTTGTGCAGACCCCGCCTGTCAACTTCACATTTTATGAATCACAACACATATGTCTACATTTTGACAAAAAATTATTTGTCTCCTTTTTACGGTTTGGCCGTGAGCTCGAGTTAAAAATAAAAATTAAGGTTATGCATTACTGCTTCTCACACTCTAGCTAACTGCCGCTTCCACTCTAACTTTGAAAAAAAAGTGATTTCCACTCCTCGTTTGACTGCTCATAGTTTGTAAAGTTTACATGTTATGTTAAAATAGTTTGTATTTTTCCAGAGAGAACAAGTTTTCCTCCGTTTAAAAGTTTAAATCATGTTTGTACGTGCACGTATGAGAGAGCTAGGTGACTCTGAAAAAAGGTGAAATTTTGTGTTTTTAAAAAAAAATTCCCATTCATTTTCAATGGAGAAATATTCCCGGTTTTTTGGGAATCACTTTGGGAAACTTTGGAATTTCAACACCAAAAGTCATAGCACCCATCCCCCGATCGAGCCGCACGTTTTGATGTATATATTGTCAGGGTTTTCTCAAAGCTGCGGGAGGAGTTACGCGCCGAAAAACGGCGGAAGAATAAGAAAAATAAAAATAATAACTAGAAAATTCCAGGGAAATTTTGAGTGCCACGGGGCTACTGCCGGGACGAGTACAGCAAAGAGTAGAACACAGAGCACAAGGCAGTAGCAACATGCACTAACTCTATGCACGACACTACAGCACACACACACACACACACACACACACACACACACACACACACACACACACACACACACACACACCATACCTGCCTGGCCTGCATTTGAGCAGTAAGAGTGTCAATAACTGACACTTCCACTCTAACTTTGAAGAAAAAGTGATTTCCACTCCTCGTTTGACTGCTCATAGTTTGAAAAGTTTACATGCTATGTAAAAACAGTTTAGTGTTGTGAAGAGAGCACAAGTCTTCCTTCGTTTTAAAGTTTGAATCACATTTCTATGTGCAAGTATGAGAGAGCTAGGTGATTCTGAAAAAAGATGAAATTTTGTGTTCAAAAAGAAATTCCCATTCATTTCCAATGGAGAATCATGCCTATTTTGTTTTGGGAATAACTTTGGGAAAAATAGGAATTTCAACACCAAAAGTCATAGCACCCATCCCCCGATCGAGCCGCACGTTTTGATGTATATATTGTCGGGGTTTTCTCAAAGCTGCGGGAGGAGTTACGCGCCGAAATATGGCAAAAGAGAATTGTAAAGTAAACACTAGAAAATTCCAGGGAAATTTTGAGTGCCACGGGGCTACTGCCGGGACGAGTACAGCAGAGAGTAGCACACAGAGCACAAGGCAGTAGCAACATGCACTAACTCTATGCACAACATTACAGCACTTTACACTTCACATATGTTAGCACACTACACAGTGTGTACAAAATACACACACACACACACACACACACACACACACACACACCTGCCTGGCCTGCATTTGAGCAGTAAAAGTATCAATAACTGTGATGCTTCCACTCTAACTTTGAAGAAAAAGCGATTTCCACTCCTAGTTTGAATGCTCATAGTTTGAAAAGTTTACATGTTATGTAAAAACAGTTTAGTGTTTTGGAGAGAGAACAAGTGTTCCACCGTTTTAAAGTTTGAATCACATTTCTATGTGCAAGTATGAGAGAGCTAGGTGATTCTGAAAAAAGATGAAATTTTGTGTTCAAAAAGAAATTCCCATTCATTTCCAATGGAGAATTATACCTATTTTGTTTTGGGAATAACTTTGGGAAAAATAGGAATTTCAACACCAAAAGTCATAGCACCCCTCCCCCGATCGAGCCGCACGTTTTGATGTATATATTGTCGGGGTTTTCTCAAAGCTGCGGGAGGAGTTACGCGCCGAAATATGGCGGAAGAGAATTGTAAAGTAAACATAAACACTAGAAAATTCCAGGGAAATTTTGAGTGCCACGGGGCTACTGCCGGGACGAGTACACAATTTATTTCCAGTGTTCAAAAGTCACCCTGATCATATAACACTAAGTAACTTTTACTGTGGCAGTATTAAGAACATCTTACTGGTCAGTATCAAGTGTAACAGTAGATGTAAGCAGAGAGTAGCACACAGAGCACAAGGCAGTAGCAACATGCACTAACTAAGCACTACAACACAGTATGTACTCACACACACACACGCAGGCACGCACACACACACACACACACACCAGCCTGCATTTGAGCAGTAAGACTGTCAGTATAATTCATATGTATATATAGAGAGAGTATCAATACTAGCTCGGCTGCTACCTCAGTTAACTGGTAAAACAGACAGACAGGTAGAATTAGCCAATCACAAAAAGGTAGGTCAGTTCAGCCAATCACAAAAAAGTAGGTCAGTTTCTGCCCAGCAACAGGTTGCCATTGTCAGCTAAGGCCCTGCGGTTGCTACGGCGATTTCAGGATCTGCCTTGAAAAATGTCTCAAAATTCTAAGAATTTGGCTTCTGACAAGGTTCCGAACAATTGTAAACTGTGAGAAAACCGTAACTCCTGTCCAAAAACCGAAAACACCGTGAGAGACACAGAAGCCGGCAGATTCTGACAGTGTTTATTTTATTCAGATATTCCTTAAAATGAGCGAGTAAGCTCAGTGTGAACACAGAGTGAGATTCTTTTGAAAAAAGATGACGTTACATTAGGTTTAATGGGCAGCGAGACAGATATTGCCGCCGGTCTCGGACCCCCCGTTTGAATTGTGTGCAGACCCCGCCTGTCAAAGTCACATTTTATGAATCCCAACACCTATGTCTATATTTTGACAAAAAATTATTTGTCTTCTTTTTACGGTTTGGCCGTGAGCTCGAGTTAAAAATAAAAATGAAGGTTATGCATTACTGCTTCTCACACTCTAGCTAACTGCCGCTTCCACTCTAACTTTGACGAAAAAGTGATTTCCACTCCTCGTTTGACTGCTCATAGTTTGAAAATTTTACATTTTATGTAAAAACAGTTCGGTATTTTTCCAGAGAGGACAAGTTTTCCTCCGTTTTAAAGTTTTAATCACGTTTCTACGTGCACGTATGAGCGAGCTACGTGACTCTGAAAAAAGGTGAAAAAAGGTGAAATTTTTGGGGTTTTTCAAAAAATTCCCATTCATTTCCAATGGAGAAATCTCCCGGTTTTTTGGGAATAACTTTGGGAAACTTTGGAATTTCAACACCAAAAGGCATAGCACCCATCCCCCGATCGAGCCGCACGTTTTGATGTATATATTGTCGGGGTTTTCTCAAAGCTGCGGGAGGAGTTACGCGCCGAAAAACGGCGGAAGAAGATGTAAGAATAAGTATGGAGAAGATTAATAGTTGCCTCGGGGCTTCGCCCCGAGGCCTTCCTCTCCAGCTTCTGGAGTGGAAGGCCTCGGAGCTAGAACCCCGTGGCACTAATAATAATATTAAGTATGGAGAAGATTAATAGTTGCCTCGGGGCTAGAACCCCGTGGCACTAACTAGAAAATTCCAGGGAAATTTTGAGTGCCACGGGGCTACTGCCGGGACGAGTACACGATTTATTTCCAGTGTTCAAAAGTCACCCTGATCATATAACACTAAGTAACTTTTACTGTGGCAGTATTAAGTGCATCTTACTAGTCAGTATCAAGTGTAACAGTAGATGTAAGCAGAGTAGCAACATGCACTAACTCTAAGCATTACACTACATCACCTTACACTTCACATATACTCTGTGATAGCACAACACAGTGTGTATTAACACAACACAAACACAAACACACACACACACACACACACACACACACACACACACACCATACCTGCCTGGCCTGCATTTGAGCAGTAAGACTGTCAATAACTGACGCTTC
>NC_070586.1:36226530-36231530 GCF_027409825.1 Scomber japonicus | reverse complement strand
TATACCAATTGAACCATAAAAAGTTAGTTGTAATCCATTTTATTAGCAGCATCCAAAGAATGGCTGATTTCTAAACACAATAGCTCAATGTGATGAATTCTGATATATCTGAGTGTTTTTACTGTATCTCCAAAGAGAATAAGTGATTCAGTGATTAGTTGCATGAACTTGCTGAGAACAGACGAATAAAGCCATAAAAAGTTAGTTGTAATCCATTCTCTTAGCAGAACCCATAGAATGGTTGATTTCTGAACACAATTAGTTCAATGTGATGAATTCTGAACTGTCTGCATGTTTTAGTGTATATCCAACGAGAATGAGTGATTCAGTGATTGGTTGCATGAACTTGCTGAGAACAGACGAATAAAGCAATAAAAAGATAGTTGTATAATACATTCTCGTAGCAGAACCCATAGAAATGTTGATTTCTGAACACAATTAGTTCAATGTGATGAATTCTGATATATCTGAGTGTTTTTACTGTATCTCCAAAGAGAATAAGTGATTCAGTGATTAGTTGCATGAACTTGCTGAGAACAGACGAATAAAGCCATAAAAAGTTAGTTGTAATCCCATTCTCTTAGCAGAACCCATAGAAAGGTTGATTTCTGAACACAATTAGTTCAATGTGATGAATTCTGAAATATCTGAGTGTTTTAGTGTATGTTCAAAGAGAATATAGTGATTGAGCGATAAATTGCATAACCGTGCTGAGAATAGACGAATAAAGACATAAAAAGTTAGTTGTAATCCATTCTCTTAGCAGAACCCATAGAAAGGTTGATTTCTGAACACAATTAGTTCAATGTGATGAATTCTGAAATATCTGAGTGTTTTTACTGTATCTCCAAAGAGAATAAGTGATTCAGTGATTAGTTGCATGAACTTGCTGAGAACAGACGAATAAAGCCATAAAAAGTTAGTTGTAATCCATTCTCTTAGCAGAACCCATAGAAAGGTTGATTTCTGAACACAGTTAGTTCAATGTGATGAATTCTGAAATATCTGAGTGTTTTAGTGTATGTCCAAAGAGAATATAGTGATTGAGCGATAAATTGCATAAACGTGCTGAGAATAGACGAATAAAGACATAAACAGTTAGTTGTAATCCATTCTCTTAGCAGAACCCATAGAAAGGTTGATTTCTGAACACAATTAGTTCAATGTGATGAATTCTGATATATCTGAGTGTTTTTACTGTATCTCCAAAGAGAATAAGTGATTCAGTGATTAGTTGCATGAACTTGCTGAGAACAGACGAATAAAGCAATAAAAAGATAGTTGTAATACATTCTCGTAGCAGAACCCATAGAAATGTTGATTTCTGAACACAATTAGTTCAATGTGATGAATTCTGATATATCTGAGTGTTTTTACTGTATCTCCAAAGAGAATAAGTGATTCAGTGATTAGTTGCATGAACTTGCTGAGAACAGACGAATAAAGCCATAAAAAGTTAGTTGTAATCCCATTCTCTTAGCAGAACCCATAGAAAGGTTGATTTCTGAACACAATTAGTTCAATGTGATGAATTCTGAAATATCTGAGTGTTTTAGTGTATGTTCAAAGAGAATATAGTGATTGAGCGATAAATTGCATAAACGTGCTGAGAATAGACGAATAAAGACATAAACAGTTAGTTGTAATCCATTCTCTTAGCAGAACCCATAGAAAGGTTGATGTCTGAACACAATTAGTTCAATGTGATGAATTCTGATATATCTGAGTGTTTTTACTGTATCTCCAAAGAGAATAAGTGATTCAGTGATTAGTTGCATGAACTTGCTGAGAACAGACGAATAAAGCCATAAAAAGTTAGTTGTAATCCCATTCTCTTAGCAGAACCCATAGAAAGGTTGATTTCTGAACACAATTAGTTCAATGTGATGAATTCTGAAATATCTGAGTGTTTTAGTGTATGTTCAAAGAGAATATAGTGATTGAGCGATAAATTGCATAAACGTGCTGAGAATAGACGAATAAAGACATAAACAGTTAGTTGTAATCCATTCTCTTAGCAGAACCCATAGAAAGGTTGATTTCTGAACACAATTAGTTCAATGTGATGAATTCTGAAATATCTGAGTGTTTTAGTGTATGTCCAAAGAGAATATAGTGATTGAGCGATAAATTGCATAAACTTGCTGAGAATAGACGAATAAAGCCATAAAAAGTTAGTTGTATTCCATTCTCTTAGCAGAACCCATAGAAAGGTTGATTTCTGAACACAATTAGTTCAATGTGATGAATTCTGAAATATCTGAGTTTTTTAGTGTATGTCCAAAGAGAATATAGTGATTGAGTGATAAATTGCATGATCTTGCTGAGAAAAGACGAATAAAGCCATAAACAGTTAGTTGTAATCCATTCTCTTAGCAGAACCCATAGAAAGGTTGATTTCTAGACACAATTAGTTCAATGTGATGAATTCTGAAATATCTGAGTTTTCTAGTGTATGTCCAAAGAGAATATAGTGATTGAGTGATAAATTGCATGAACTTGCTGAGAAAAGACGAATAAAGCCATAAACACTTAGTTGTAATCCATTCTCTTAGCAGAACCAATATAAAGGTTGATTTGTAAACACAATTAGTTCAATGTAATGAATTCTGAACTGTCTACATGTTTTATTGTATGTCCAAAGAGAATATCGTGATTTAGTGATTAGTTGCATGAACTTGCTGTGAAAAGACGAATAAAGCCATAAAAAGTTAGTTGTAATCCAATTTCGTAGCAGAACCCATAGAAAGGTTGATTTCTAAACACAACGACACACTGCAATACACACACACAAACAATATACACAACTAAACACAATTAGTTCAATGTGATGAATGAATGAACTAACTTTTTACGGCTTAAATCGTCGTTTCTCCGCAAGTTCATGCAACTAATCACTGAACCACTTACATTTATCTTTGGACATACACTAAAACACTCAGATATTTCAGAATTCATCACATTGAACTAATTGTGTCTAGAAATCAACATTTCTATAGGTCTGCTAAGAGACTGGATTACAATTAACTGTTTATGGCTTTATTCGTCTGTTCTCAGCAGGTTCATGCAACCAATCACTCAATCACTATATTCTCTTTGGACATACACTAAAACACTCAGATATTTCAGAATTCATCACATTGAACTAATTGTGTTCAGAAATCAACCTTTATATGGGTTCTGCTAAGAGAATGGATTACAACTAACTTTTTATGGCTTTATTCGTCTGTTCTCAGCAAGTTCATGCAACTAATCACTGAATCATTTATTCTCTTTGGAGATACACTAAAACATGCAGATATTTCAGAATTCATCACATTGAACTAATTGTGTTCAGAAATCAACATTTCTATGGGTTCTGCTACGAGAATGTATTACAACTATCTTTTTATTGCTTTATTCGTCTGTTCTCAGCAAGTTCATGCAACTAATCACTGAATCACTTATTCATTTTGGAGATACACTAAAACACTCAAATATATCAGATTTCATCACATTGAACTAATTGTGTTCAGAAATCAACCTTTCTATGGGTTCTGCTAAGAGAATGGATTACAACTAACTGTTTATGTCTTTATTCGTCTATTCTCAGCACGTTTATGCAATTTATCGCTCAATCACTATATTCTCTTTGGACATACACTAAAACACTCAGATATTTCAGAATTCATCACATTGAACTAACTGTGTTCAGAAATCAACCTTTATATGGGTTCTGCTCCGAGAATGTATTACAACTATCTTTTTATTGCTTTATTCGTCTGTTCTCAGCAAGTTCATGCAACTAATCACTGAATCACTCATTCTCGTTTGATATACACTAAAACATGCAGACAGTTCAGAATTCATCACATTGAACTAATTGTGTTCAGAAATCAACCTTTATATGGGTTCTGCTAAGAGAATGTATTACAACTATCTTTTTATTGCTTTATTCGTCTGTTCTCAGCAAGTTCATGCAACTAATCACTGAATCATTTATTCATTTTGGAGATACACTAAAACACTCAAATATATCAGAATTCATCACATTGAACTAATTGTGTTCAGAAATCAACCTTTATATGGGTTCTGCTAAGAGAATGGATTACAACTATCTTTTTATTGCTTTATTCGTCTGTTCTCAGCAAGTTCATGCAACTAATCACTGAATCATTTATTCATTTTGGAGATACACTAAAACAATCAAATATATCAGAATTCATCACATTGAACTAATTGTGTTCAGAAATCAATCTTTCTATGGGTTCTGCTAAGAGAATGGATTACAACTAACTTTTTATGGCTTTATTCGTCTGTTCTCAGCAAGTTCATGCAAATAATCACTGAATCATTTATTCTCTTTGGAGATACACTAAAACATGCAGATATTTCAGAATTCATCACATTGAACTAATTGTGTTCAGAAATCAACCATTCTATGGGTTCTGCTCCGAGAATGTATTACAACTATCTTTTTATTGCTTTATTCGTCTGTTCTCAGCAAGTTCATGCAACCAATCACTGAATCACTCATTCTCGTTTGATATACACTAAAACATGCAGACAGTTCAGAATTCATCACATTGAACTAATTGTGTTCAGAAATCAACCTTTATATGGGTTCTGCTAAGAGAATGTATTACAACTATCTTTTTATTGCTTTATTCGTCTGTTCTCAGCAAGTTCATGGAACTAATCACTGAATCATTTATTCATTTTGGAGATACACTAAAACACTCAAATATATCAGAATTCATCACATTGAACTAAATGTGTTCAGAAATCAACCTTTCTATGGGTTCTGCTAAGAGAATGGATTACAACTAACTGTTTATGTCTTTATTCGTCTATTCTCAGCACGTTTATGCAATTTATCGCTCAATCACTATATTCTCTTTGGACATACACTAAAACACTCAGATATTTCAGAATTCATCACATTGAACTAACTGTGTTCAGAAATCAACCTTTCTATGGGTTCTGCTAAGAGAATGGATTACAACTAACTTTTTATGGCT
>NC_070586.1:36199030-36201530 GCF_027409825.1 Scomber japonicus | reverse complement strand
ACATAGATGATAGATAGATAGATAGATAGATAGATAGATAGATAGATAGATGGATAGATAGATAGATAGATAGATAGATAGATAGATACATAGATGATAGATAGATAGATAGATAGATAGATAGAAAAATAGATAGATAGATAGATAGATAGATAGATAGATAGATAGATAGATAGATAGATAGATAGATAGATACACAGATACATAAATGATAGATAGATAGATAGATAGATAGATAGATAGATAGATAGATAGATAGATAGATAGATAGATAGATAGATACACAGATACATAGATGATAGATAGATAGATAGATAGATAGATAGATAGATAGATAGATAGATAGATAGATAGATAGGTAGATAGATAGATAGATAGATAGATAGATAGATACAGAGATGACAGATAGATAGATAGATAGATACATTCATAGATAGATAGATAGATAGATAGATAGATAGATAGATAGATAGATAGATAGATAGATGATAGATAGATAGATAGATATATAGATAGATAGATAGATAGATAGATAGACAGATAGATGGATAGATAGATAGATAGATAGATAGATAGATAGATACACAAATACATAGATGATAGATAGATAGATAGATAGATAGATAGATAGATAGATAGATACATAGATACATAGAAACATAGATGATAGATAGATAGATAGATAGATAGATAGATAGATAGATAGATAGATAGATAGATAGATAGATAGATAGATAGATAGATAGATAGATAGATAGATAGATAGATAGAAAGATAGATACATAGATACACACATACATAGATGATAGATAGATAGATAGATACATAGATAGATAGATAGATAGATAGATAGATAGATAGATAGATAGATGGATAGATAGATAGATAGATAGATACAAAGATACATAGATACATAGATGATAGATAGATAGATAGATAGATAGATAGATAGATAGATGATAGATAGATAGATAGATAGATAGATAGATAGATAGATAGATAGATAGATAGATAGATACACAGATACATAGATGATAGATAGATAGATAGATAGATAGATAGATAGATAGATAGATAGATAGATAGATAGATAGATAGATAGGTAGATAGATAGATAGATAGATAGATAGATAGAAAGATAGATACATAGATACACAGATACATAGATGATAGATAGATAGATAGATAGATAGATAGATAGATAGATAGATAGATAGATAGATAGATAGATAGATAGATAGATAGATGGATAGATAAATAGATAGATAGATACATAGATACATAGATACATAGATGATAGATAGATAGATAGATAGATAGATAGATAGATAGTTATATAGACAGATACATAGATGATAGATAGACAGATAGATAGATACATAGATACATAGATGATAGATAGATAGATAGATAGATAGATAGATAGATAGATAGATAGATGATGGATAGATAGATAGATAGATAGATAGATAGATAGATAGATAGATAGATAGATAGATAGATAGATAGATAGATAGATAGATAGATAGATAGATAGTTATATAGACAGATAGATACACAGATACATAGATGATAGATAGATAGATAGATAGATAGATAGATAGATAGATAGATAGATAGATAGATAGGTAGATAGATAGATAGATAGATAGATAGATAGATAGATACAGAGATGACAGATAGATAGATAGATAGATACATTCATAGATAGATAGATAGATAGATAGATAGATAGATAGATAGATAGATAGATGATAGATAGATGATAGATAGATAGATAGATAGATAGATAGATAGATAGATAGATAGATAGATAGACAGATAGATGGATAGATAGATAGATAGATAGATAGATACACAAATACATAGATGATAGATAGATAGATAGATAGATAGATAGATAGATAGATAGATAGATAGATACATAGAAACATAGATGATAGATAGATAGATAGATAGATAGATAGATAGATAGATAGATAGATAGATAGATAGATAGATAGATAGATAGATACATAGATACACACATACATAGATGATAGATAGATAGATAGATAGATAGATAGATAGATAGATAGATAGATAGATAGATAGATAGATAGATGGATAGATAGATAGATAGATAGATAGATAGATAGATACAGAGATGACAGATAGATAGATAGATAGATACATTCATAGATAGATAGATAGATAGATAGATAGATAGATAGATAGATAGATAGATAGATAGATGATAGATAGATGATAGATAGATAGATAGATAGATAGATAGATAGATAGACAGATAGATGGATAGATAGATAGATAGATAGATACACAAATACATAGATGATAGATAGATAGATAGATAGATAGATAGATGGATAGATAGATAGATAGATAGATAGATAGATACATAGATACATAGAAACATAGATGATAGATAGATAGATAGATAGATAGATAGATAGATAGATAGATAGATAGATAGATAGATAGATAGATACATAGATACACA
>NC_070586.1:36189030-36191530 GCF_027409825.1 Scomber japonicus | reverse complement strand
GATGATAGATAGATAGATAGATACATAGATAGATAGATAGATAGATAGATAGATAGATAGATAGATAGATGGATAGATAGATAGATAGATAGATACAAAGATACATAGATACATAGATGATAGATAGATAGATAGATAGATAGATAGATAGATAGATGATAGATAGATAGATAGATAGATAGATAGATAGATAGATAGATAGATAGATAGATAGATACACAGATACATAGATGATAGATAGATAGATAGATAGATAGATAGATAGATAGATAGATAGATAGATAGATAGATAGATAGATAGATAGGTAGATAGATAGATAGATAGATAGATAGATAGAAAGATAGATACATAGATACACAGATACATAGATGATAGATAGATAGATAGATAGATAGATAGATAGATAGATAGATAGATAGATAGATAGATAGATAGATGGATAGATAAATAGATAGATAGATACATAGATACATAGATACATAGATGATAGATAGATAGATAGATAGATAGATAGATAGATAGATAGTTATATAGACAGATACATAGATGATAGATAGACAGATAGATAGATACATAGATACATAGATGATAGATAGATAGATAGATAGATAGATAGATAGATAGATAGATAGATGATGGATAGATAGATAGATAGATAGATAGATAGATAGATAGATAGATAGATAGATAGATAGATAGATAGATAGATAGATAGATAGTTATATAGACAGATAGATACACAGATACATAGATGATAGATAGATAGATAGATAGATAGATAGATAGATAGATAGATAGATAGATAGATAGATAGATAGGTAGATAGATAGATAGATAGATAGATAGATAGATAGATACAGAGATGACAGATAGATAGATAGATAGATACATTCATAGATAGATAGATAGATAGATAGATAGATAGATAGATAGATAGATAGATAGATGATAGATAGATGATAGATAGATAGATAGATAGATAGATAGATAGATAGATAGATAGATAGATAGACAGATAGATGGATAGATAGATAGATAGATAGATAGATACACAAATACATAGATGATAGATAGATAGATAGATAGATAGATAGATAGATAGATAGATAGATAGATACATAGAAACATAGATGATAGATAGATAGATAGATAGATAGATAGATAGATAGATAGATAGATAGATAGATAGATAGATAGATAGATAGATAGATACATAGATACACACATACATAGATGATAGATAGATAGATAGATAGATAGATAGATAGATAGATAGATAGATAGATAGATAGATAGATAGATAGATAGATAGATGGATAGATAGATAGATAGATAGATAGATAGATAGATACAGAGATGACAGATAGATAGATAGATAGATACATTCATAGATAGATAGATAGATAGATAGATAGATAGATAGATAGATAGATAGATAGATAGATGATAGATAGATGATAGATAGATAGATAGATAGATAGATAGATAGATAGACAGATAGATGGATAGATAGATAGATAGATAGATACACAAATACATAGATGATAGATAGATAGATAGATAGATAGATAGATGGATAGATAGATAGATAGATAGATAGATAGATACATAGATACATAGAAACATAGATGATAGATAGATAGATAGATAGATAGATAGATAGATAGATAGATAGATAGATAGATAGATAGATAGATACACAGATACACACATACATAGATGATAGATAGATAGATAGATAGATAGATAGATAGATAGATAGATAGATAGATAGATAGATAGATAGATAGATAGATGGATAGATAGATAGATAGATAGATAGATAGATAGATAGATACATAGATGATAGATAGATAGATAGATAGATAGATAGATAGAAAAATAGATAGATAGATAGATAGATAGATAGATAGATAGATAGATAGATAGATAGATAGATAGATACACAGATACATAAATGATAGATAGATAGATAGATAGATAGATAGATAGATAGATAGATAGATAGATAGATAGATAGATACACAGATACATAGATGATAGATAGATAGATAGATAGATAGATAGATAGATAGATAGATAGATAGATAGGTAGATAGATAGATAGACAGATAGATAGATAGATACAGAGATGACAGATAGATAGATAGATAGATACATTCATAGATAGATAGATAGATAGATAGATAGATAGATAGATAGATAGATAGATAGATAGATAGATAGATGATAGATAGATAGATAGATATATAGATAGATAGATAGATAGATAGATAGACAGATAGATGGATAGATAGATAGATAGATAGATAGATAGATACACAAATACATAGATGATAGATAGATAGATAGATAGATAGATAGATAGATAGATAGATACATAGATACATAGAAACATAGATGATAGATAGATAGATAGATAGATAGATAGATAGATAGATAGATAGATAGATAGATAGATAGATAGATAGATAGATAGATAGATAGAAAGATAGATAC